>NC_056748.1:416620873-416738373 GCF_019279795.1 Protopterus annectens
GTATTGGACTTACTTGTAGCAAGTACAGCAGCCTCTATACAGCCTTTTACATGATTGTACAGGGTCTCTGCAAACAATTCCACATAGATTGCTACGACCTTGGAGGTAGAACAGGCAATGAATTTTGACAAACTATCACTTAGTAGAATGTAGTTTGCTTTGGAATCATTCCAAGCTATTAAAGGGATTGCTGGGGATTGATTTTTTTTAAGGAGACAGCTTTGTTGTTCAACCTCATAGTTAAATGTTTCCAAGTCTTTTGGGATTCTAATACCATGACAGGAATGGACCCTATTCCTAAGTCAAAGTATGATTAAAGTTTGTGAAATTAGTATTGTTTCAGTCTTTGATGTTAACTAAAAGCGCTCTTCACAGCACCCGTAATGTGCCTACAACTGATGCCTTCTGCAATTCATACAGAGTTACATGTGTCAATAGCATATCTAAATGTGACTGCAAATTCTTTTTTATGAGACTCATCATTCCTACTTGTACTGATACTGTCTAGGTATCCTTCTTCCACACTGCCATCATTTCTGCCTGTAAATCCTGGTATTTTATAACTTTGTGTCTCTATACCCAAGATGCTGTAATCACTGTGTGTAGTAATTTTAATGATCAATGCTACTTTTGTCTTTTTTCTTGGACTGCTCTAACTAGTTTTCTGTCATCTATTTTTAGAACCATTTGTAATGGGCAATCCCATGTGGTATAAACTTCATCACTCTCTATAATGGTTTGTGGCTCATGTTTCCAGTGCTTCTCAGCTACTTCAATATTGTAATGTTTGCACAATCCCCAATGCAACAGTCTTACCACATTATTATGCTTTTTAGTATACAGTCCTTCTGCCATTAGTATATCACAACCAGCAACAAGATGTGTGACTGTTTCCAATTCTGTTTTGCAAAACCTACATTTGTCTGTTTCTCCCACATGTTCAATGAACTTTGCAAACTAATGTGTACGTAGTCTACTAGCCTGGGCTGCCAATATTAACCTTTCATCATTTGATTTAAATTCACCTCTCCTTAACCATTCCTGTGTTCAGTCTTGATCAACATGAGGTTGTCCTAAGAGTTTTCTGTACTTGCCTTCTCATCTGATCCTTATATTGTTCTTTTGCACATTCAGTTGTTGCCTATTTTTTATCTACTTCTGGTTTGATGACACGCTTCTGCTAAACTAAGCAGGGAAGTTATCTTAAACTTATTCTCCTCATGCTTTAAAACTTTCACTATGTTTGGATCTTGTGAGGTCAGCAGATATATATGCAGCCCTGTGATTGCAAATCTATACATGTAATACTTTTCCAGTAGACCCATACCTCCTTCAGAACAGGCAATATGTAATCTTGGTATACACTGATTTTCATAAGTATGAAGCATTTGTCTTGTTTTCCTGTCCAACTGATCCAATACCTTTTGGGGCCAGTCAATCACTCCAAAACTGTAAGTTAGGACAGGAAGAGCAAACTGGACTTTATTCCTAGATATCAGAGCTGTTTTCAGTATTAATTATAGTCTTCTAAAGTATTCCTTACTAAGTTTTATTTGCATTTGTTCATGTTTTATGTTGATCATTCATCAATTCCCAAATATTTATATGCTTCCTCTTGCTCAAGTTGTTTTATATCACTTTCGTTTCTCAGACTGATATTTTCTTGGTGCTGCAGCTTTCCTGCTTTAAATGTTGCTTTTGCACATTTACCAAGACCAAATTACATTCTTATATCATCCGAGAAAGTTTTGACCACTTGTAGTTGTGCTTTCATTTCCTCATCTGATGAACTATAAAGGTTTAAAATCATCCACAAAGAGGATGAGAAGTCTTTACACTGTTGTTTTCAGGGAGCCAAATTGTAGCCACAACCTCATCTGTTAGATAGACAGCTTAATGGGTTAAAGGTAAGACAAAAGAGCAATGGTGATAAAGTTACTCTGTAATATCCCCCTTTGAATTTTTATCCCTGGAATAATAATTTTTCCATTAACATGGCTTAACTACAAAGTGGCTTGAAACTGTTTCATAATCTCTGTAATGTAATCGATCAGTGTAGGGTGTATCTTATGCATTTGTAAGCACTCTTTTATCCATGAATGTGGGATGTATCAAATGCTTTTCTTGTAGTCTATCCAGGTCACACTTAAATTCTTTCCCTTTTTACACTTCTCCGTTATGACTTTATTTAACAACAAATGATCCTTTGTTCCATATGACTTTTTTGTGTTACCCTTTTGTTCTATTACTGTGACTGAGTTTTCTTCTAAATGACTATAAACTCTGTTGGCATCAATTCCAATGTATAGTTTATACTTCGTCAGAAGGTAAGTTATTGGTTTATAGTTTTTGGGATAACTTGCAGGTTCGCTCTTAAGGAGGAGTATTGTTTTTCCTGTTGTTAACTAAGTTGGCATTTGTTCGGGGTGTGCATATACACAGCTCTTACTCATGGCTAAATCTTCATGTAAAGATGTCAGTACTCTTAGCCAGAAGTTAGGTACTGCATCTAGGCCTAGGGTTTTCCATTTAGGAGCTTTTCTTAATTTGTTTCAATTTTTCTGGCCATTACTTCATCCCATTTCATATCCTGTACATTTGAACTTCTTATTCTTTCTTTTACTTCTATCCATTCAGCACCTTTGTTATGTTCCACAGGATCTTCATAGATATTTCTCTAAAATGTGTCTAGTTATTCTTTTTTGGTAGTGTTTCTATTCCTTTTGCCATGTTTCTCAATTCTCTATTAAACTTTTTGGGTCATCAATAACTTGCTCATTTTGTTCTTTTCCTTTAGATTTATCTGCATAGCTTCTAAAATTTTCCACCTGTGCTGATATCTTTAGTTTATTATTTGCAATAGTGTATGATAGATCTGGATCTGTTCTGATACTGCACATTCCTTTTATCACATCTGTATTTCTGAGTATTATTGTTGATCAGTTCCCTCTTCTGTAGTCTTCTAACCGTGATACTTCTTGTCTTAATTATAGTTAATTATAGTTTTCTCTATTCGATACTTCCATGATGGCATTTGATTTCTCCCCTTCCTTTCCCTTACTACCCTGTGTTTTTGTGATAAGACTTTATCTGTTATTAATTTAGCTGCACAGTAATGCAGCCTGTTTACTTCTGTTATATTGCATGAATTTCTATGAACAGCCCTGATTAGTGTTCATTTGTTTTGACTTTCTGTAGTCCGTTTCTTTCCTTGATCTTAACATGTCTATCCATCTCTATTAAATCAAGCAACTCTTCCATTAGATCATTTTCTAAACTGAAGGCACATTCTTTGTTCTCCATTTCCTGTGGGCATTCTACAGAAAGTTCCAGTGTATCCTCCTGTGCAACATTCTCTTCAATTTTATCCTGTGTCATCCACTGCTCTTTTATATGGGAACTCTTGGCCTATCACTCCACATGTACTGCATGAGAGATGCCACCATTTCCTGTTCCTTCCCTTGCTCCAACTGAACTTTTACACTGGTTTCCCAATGAAGGTTCCAAAGTATTTTCATATGGCAATTGATCAGATGTTTCCCTCTCACTGCTTTCTCCTTAATTTGGGGATTTAATATTCTATCCTGCTGTGGTGTTGTCCTTCACAGGTAATCCATAACCACACTTTCTGTTTCTTTAACTTCTCCATTACTAATCATCCTTTCTACTTTTCTTCTTTGTTTTCTTATTTTTTTATATTGTAAACATTGCCATATCAGGTGCCTTTGCCTGTAGTTTTCTTCAAATATCTTTGGTGCTGCTCTTTTTGTATTGATTACTTTTGTTTTCTCCTTTGTATAAATATTGCACCTTATTACATCTCTTTTTCTTTCCCATGTCCATATTTCTTCTTCAGATGTCTCCTGCTGCTCCTGTTTCTCCTTACTTGGGGGACTCATTGTTCCATCATGCTGTGCTATAACCTGTGTTAGACTTTCTACACTAAATCCTTTACTTCGCAGGTATTCCATAACTTCAGCTTTTATTTTTTTAACTTCTACTTTACTAATCTTCTGTTCTACGTTCCCCCTTTGTGATCTTATTTTTTGTATTGTGAAGTTTTCCATATCTGGTGCCTTTGCCTGTATTTCTTTTCGAATGTCTTTGAGGCTGCTTTTTTGTATTGATTAATTTGGCTTTCTCCTTGGCTTAAATATTCCACCATATCAGATTTATCTTTCTTTCCCTTGTCCATATCCCTTTTTATACCTTCCAAAAATCTCTAGATTTTGTTCTTTATATTTTTGTACTTCCTCAGTCGCTTCTTTTTCCAAATGGCTCAAGGTTTCTTACTCTATATAATGTTTTTCATGAATGTGTTGTATTAATGAACACAAATCTGTGTTTGAAGCTTTTTACAGCTTTTCTCGTGCAAGTATTTTTCTTTCCTTTAATTTCTCTCTTAACTGTTTAGTATATCTTCTGTCTGAAAATTCTGGGCTTCTTGCATAATAGTAACAATACATAATTTCTTTCTAACCCTCTATAGTCCACTCTATTATCTTTATGACTGTTTTTTGGCCTATCAGTTTTTGTGATTTTTGTGGACTGCTACTTCCTTCTACAACAGGATGCCATCCTCCCCTGGAGCCTGGCCTAACCCCATTGTAGGAATGTTTCCGTGTCTTGAGGATTCATCACTGTCATTTTTTTCCAGTCCTGGCACTAGTGCATCTACCGGGATTGGGCACATTTTTATCCTGAGACTAGTGCACTCAGCTGTATTTTATATTTTTCAACCTACTTCTGCCCATGCTATATGCTATATATCAGTGTTGTCTTGGTGAGATTTTGTTTAAAAAAACAAAACAGGGTCTACCTTGTGAAGGGACTCACCAAGACTTGAGGATGAATTAAATTCCAGCAATAGTACTTTTCCTTTGTTTGCTGATTTTGTCATCTCTCCATTTGGACCTTCAGTTTCAAAGATGTTAATGGAGTTTATCAACCAATACAATGTTTCTTTTAATCACTGGGTTTTCCTATCTGCTTGATTATGGATCAGATGATAATGCAGATGTTACTGTGTGTACATGTATTTTGCACAGAATGTAGGGGAGATGAGTGTATTCATTTTTTCTGCTTTTCTAATTCTTTTGGTATGTTACTTTAGTTAAGGATATTAATTGGTTTTAATTTCCTGGTAACATTCCTTACTTCATTACTTTATGCATTCATTACTTCTATTTGTATAACATGGCCAGATTTTGAACATTCTCTGGTTCTACCAGCTGCCACTGTTCTACAGTTACCACTTGTTCAGTGGCCTACCGGGATGTTTATACACATCATTATTACTTTCTGACGTTACCACATTCTCATAAGGCACACATTACACCAATTTCATTGTAATGTCCTTTGACCAGTTAATTTGTCCCACTTTGCTACAGTCACTACTTTCCTTTATGCTGTGCAATGATTCTGCACTTGTCCTTTGCATGCTCCACACCATCATCATCTCTTTCTAGCCCTTCATGATTATATTCTCACACTATCAATCACAGTGTTTCTGCATGCATTCACAACTTCTCTGCATTCTTTCTGTTCCTTCACTGCATCCTTTGTCCTTACCTTCCTCTACAAATGTACGGTGTTCCTTTAATGTGTGCACAGCTGAACATATGGCTGATTTTAATACAGCTTTGTCACCTTCTTTCTGTTTCAGACTTGAAATAGTTTGCTGCTAGAGGGTGTTCCGTGGAAGCCTGCTCTCAACTAAGCATTGATAGCTACTGTATTGTTTCATCCATTGTCCTAAAAGCTTAAAGTATATTACTTTTTGGCAGCTGCTTTTCCATAAACTGTTGTGTTTTGGTGAAGCTAAAATAAATCCTGTCCCAACCCCAAGAGATTTTCAGCACTGCAATCCTACATGGTAATACCCTGTACTTTATGTTTGAACAAGTCCTAAAAATCATGCATCTTAATCTGGGAGATTTAAACATCGTATCTGAGCAGTTTGAAACCTGGATGAGTCATAGGTTCATAGGTTCGCACTAAGCTAACTGCCCTTGTGAGCCATTTTAAGCTTAGCCAAGTATCCCTTGTGAGACTCAAACCCTGCACCTTGTGTTTGTAAGGCAAACACCTTAACCATTAGGCCACCCTCCCAACCCTTATGATTTATATTTAACTGGAGTGTCTGTAATGAACATTTGGCTAAAACACTGAATTATAATTCCCATTTGAATTCTAAAAACCTATCAGAGACTTAGTTGTGATGTCCCAGGACTAAGACTGGATGGTAGTTCTACTATGGGTAAAAGCCATCTTTTCTCACAACTCTTATTAAAGAAAGGGACTCCTCCCTCAAAATATGATTTCTAGCAGATCCATCCTTCAAGCTGTTTAAGGGGTTACATCAAAACTATACATTGGAGTAGCCTATATCTACCTTCCATACTTGAAAATGTCAACTAGTTAGTAAAACTTACTTTTGGATCAATAAAAGCAAGTTTGTTCTCTATAGATTTTAATCTGATCTGGAGATAATTTATTGCAGACCATTTTTTCTGAGACTTGATGACTGACTGGTAAATGTTATCACCTGGAGATAATGCTCACTGATCAGTGGCCAGTTTTCAGTTCTGACTAGTTTAACTAATACAATACCCAAGTGGCCCTGGATCTATATCACATCATCAAATCACAATTAAGTGAACACCTCTTCCTTGAACACCTATTCAGTGAACATACTATTCTTTGA
The DNA here is from genome assembly GCF_019279795.1 of Protopterus annectens. Lineage (NCBI taxonomy): Eukaryota > Metazoa > Chordata > Ceratodontiformes > Protopteridae > Protopterus > Protopterus annectens. The sequence continues at coordinate 416,627,580 of NC_056748.1, forward strand.
ACTAACTTTTCAGTAAAAATTTCCTAGGGCAAACTGATGGTAGTCTGCCCTAGTGACCATAAACAAAATAAAACTTAACACCTACGCTTCCTACATCTCCCCTAACTAAATATACCAACTCCAAGATTGCACTACAGTGAGGAAAAGGGTAAATTCCAGATGGTGGCGGACCATTGGTTTGCTCTAGGAAACTTTTCACTGAAAACTTAGTTCAGTGGATAGTATGTTCGCTGAATAGGTGTTCGACGAAGAGGCATTTGCTTAATTGTGATTCGATGATGTGATATAGACCCAGCGGCCCCAGCATCAATATGGCAGGATAATCATCAGTGCGCAAGAATATTTAATTTTTTTATGAATAGTTGTAGTAGGGTTTCCATCTTTTATTATAAGACTAATGTTAGTAAAGCATTAGAATGCTTAACAGGAGCTTCACTGAAAGTTTAAGACAAGTACTTTCTGCAAACTGACAACACAGTTCTGGGGATCCATTTACCCAATCCCACCCACCAAACATAAGTGAAATTCAACAGTGTAACTACACCTGGAAACACTGGAAAGTAATAGGCACAATTAAATTGTACACCTCCCATCTCCTACAACAAAGGCAATATAAATTAGAAGTAAAGTCTTCCAATATGTCTTATGTTTGAGTCAAGCAACAAAGATCGCTCCATTTTCACAAACAATTCTACTCAGGCATAAGGAAGATGACAAATAGGAGACCTAAGATTAAGTTTCCCTCCTTGATGTGTCTGAAATCCCATTCCTTGTGTTAAATAATATATCAATGCACTTAGAACTTCTTCCTGGGTAATTCAAAAGAATGATCTGGAACTATGCCTAAGTCATTATCGTCTACCTTGTGCACTGACCATGAAAGGTGGTCTAATAGAAGGTCTTTTTTCTCACTTTTCATCTTCAAGAGGATGCCTTCCTCCTTTGTCAAAAACTTCTAAAGAAAATTCCAGAAAAGACCTGAAAAGCATAGGCAACCTTTATCTAGCCTTCCACAAATTTTTATAAATTTTGTTGCTGAAACACTAGAGAAAACAATGAACTTATCCTCGACCACAGGCATTGTCTCTTGTCATTCTGCCACTGTTTAGAACTGTCCAAACGTTCAGTGTATTGTATGTGAATGACTACCACCCAGTGTTCAGTCTCACTCCACTTGCAAAAAAAGTTTGAAAGAATTGTGTGCCACCTTGATTTCGTAATGACAATGGTATCCTTTCACCCTGTTAGCATCTCTTTAGGTGTAGCGTTAGTGCATGTACTGCTTCCTGCTCCTTGACTAACTTTATCTACATTTAATGTTAGAAATGGACTTCTTACAGATACAGTATTCATTAATCTTAAATGTTGTCCTCCTGAACTCAGTCTCTTACTCAGCCGTCTTCTACAATATAGTTTACTTAATGGTCTTCACAACTGGTTTAAAAATTACCCTTCTGACAGGAAAAACAAAGTGATGCTAAACTGTTCAATTTCTAATGATGATATTCAGCATCTTAGAACACCCTAAGGTTTGCTAATTGGACTTTTACTACTTTCCTTTTTCCTAATCACAGACTTGCTAAAAAAAGCAGTTTGCTAATTCATGCTGATGAACTGGTGGTCCACAGGAGAGGTAGCCTGCTCACTAACATTCAACATAACATTAGTCTGAGCCTGTGACACAGAGGGATAAAGCCCTTACTGTGTTCCAGACAAACTGTGTTTGACTAGTGGCACAGACATTGGAGGGATGGGATAAGGGAACAATGAGGATGAGCAGCTAATGCTTGCGGGTAAGCGGGGCTGGCTTGGCTCACTGGAATTAAGAGCTGGGTGAGCTCAACACTATGAGAGGAATGCCACTTGGTCAGGAGGCTGCACATGAGAGGAAATATGCATGCATCTCCCACAGACAACAGTTGTGGAGCTTGCAGGGCAGCAGCAGGGTGGCAAGGGCTTAGAGCATACTTCCTGGCAGCAGTGTGAATCTGCATGAGCATCCTTGATTTCCTCACTGGCCCTGAACTTAGGTCAAGTTGAGGTCAGGGAGGATTAAGTTGGGTCTGGTACACCTGGTCAGCTGCGAGAGAGGGAATAAAAAAAAAAGCTTTCAAGATTAGATTCAAACTGGCTTTCTCACTTTTTGGAAGTTGCATGAGCAGCATAAAGTAAGCATCAACATCACTAAAACAAGATCCTTTTTTAAATAACTAAAACGAAAAACACACCAGCAGCTAAGATAAACAGACTCTTCACTATGATAAAAACTACTAGAAATCCAAAAAAGTGTACAGTCCAAAACAATAAAAAACTCCGGTTTATTAAGTACTTATCGGTAAGTGCTTTTGTGAGTACCAAGCTCACTTCTTCAGATCAATTAAATAAACAAATACGTACATATCAATTTACAAACTTCCCAAATCCCATTATCCAATCATATTGCACCATTTAAACACATGATCCTAGAAACAAAGCATTTAGTACAGCTAAGACTTCTTAAAGGAAACCTCACTCAAAATTATTAAAACGTATTATAATATATAAAAATATATATCAAAAGTCATACTAAACAGTAAAAAATAAGGACTTGTCAAAATAAATGAAACAACATGTAAAAAACCTCGTATAATAACAAAACTGGGCACATACTAATCTAGAAACTGATATTTAAAATATTTAATAAAACATGCTCTATATATAAGTAACTAACACTTCTTAATAATACAGAGATGGATCTTATCATGAAGACATTACTAATGGGCTCTAAATCCTATTTATTTAAATAAAGGTCTGGCTTTTAACACCAGTTTCAATAGTACTTGCCCATTCAGACCTAATGCACAATCTGCACATAGTCTGATAATCCACTTTGTTTCTATTACCTCTGTTTGATTACAAAAATCCCCCATATGCTGACAACATGTACAGCATAATCAATGGCCATAAGCTGAAAGCTATGATCAATAGAGGTGCTAGCAATATGCTTAGCTAACGCATTATTCATGTTGTGACCCTTGTCGATATTTTAAATGTGCTCTCTTATCCTATCTCATGACCATAAACTGAAAGCTATGATCAATAGAGGTGCTAGCAATATGCTTAGCTAACGCATTATTCATGTTGCGACCCTTGATATTATAAATGTGCTCTCTTATCCTGTCTCTTAACCCTCTGTTGGTCTTTCCAATATAAAATTACCTACAGATAATACAGTGAGCCAAGTAAATAATGTCACTGCTATTACAGTTAGCACTGACATTAAAGGTATATGTCTTCGCAGTGGTTGGATGACAAAACTGACCACTGGTATCAATGTAATGACAATAACTGCATGTTCCACATGGAAATGTATGCATCATTCTGCTATCGTTCAACCTATCAGAACGTTCGACACACTTATAGCCACATAAAGGTCTCTTAATAGATTTCTTATTTTTGTATCTAAATAAAGGTTTTTCACCTACTATACTTTTCAACTTATCATCAGTGGCTAATATATTCCAGTATTTACTAATAACTTCTCTAGTATACTTAACATCATTACTATAAAATAAGGAATATCTAACCCCTTCTGTCATTGCCTTTGTAAACTTATGTTGGTCGGGATTGTCTGAAAAATAAGGTTGAGCAATGCCGTTTCTTAATTCACAAACAGTTTTATAAGTTTGTTTGAAATGTTGTTGTTTATAACCCCTATGAATAAGGTTTACATTCAGTCGATTTAACTCATCCCGGAAATTTTCCTCACTAGCATTAAGGCTAGAAGCTCTAATAATTTGTCATTTAACAATGTTAGGAAAAATATGAGGGGGGTGCATACTATTTCTTTGTAAAATGTTGTTCCCATGGTAGGGTTTCCTATGTATCTCAGTGGTAATCTTGCCCTCAGTGTTGTTTTTAATACAAACATCCAAAAACTCAATCCTATTCTTATTTTTGGTCATATCAAATTTCACGTATATAGCAACATTTTCTACTTCAGTAAAAAATTCTTCAAGGGTATAGACATCTCCTATCCAGGTAAAAAAGACGTCGTCAACAAAATGATGATAGAATGAAACATGTACACTATATACTGGAGTTTCCAGTATGTATGTCTGTTACCAAACAGCCATAAATATATTGGCGTAGCTATTGGCACAATCCTTTTTTTGTTAGAAACAGCATAATGGTTATCCTTTTATCCCCCAGCTGCATTTCAGATTACAGGTCACACAAATGCAAAGATAGTCCAAGATAATAAATTCAGATGCTTCAGAATAGGGTTTCAGCCTGCACTCTCCTTCTGGCTGCATAATGAGCAAGTTAAGACAATTTTAGATTAACGGGAATCTCCACAGAAAGTGTAATGACTGTTAACAGTAGTGGCCTATGCTTCTTCTGCCAGAAATGTACAGGTCCCAACACTGATTACTCATGTCCTTTATTTTCTTTAGGGCACCAAGCCAATATCAAATCCCTGCAGACTTCAATACAGGAGATTCCCTCTTATCTGGCCTCTCTTTAACCGGCTGTCAAATTTCCGAAATAGCCCTAGCAAAAGACAACAGAGAAGAATAGCACTTCTGCCCCTCTAGGCTAAATAATGACAGACATTTGAGTTTTAGACTTCATATTCTTTAAAAAAATGCATACTAACACAATTCATGTTATTCTAGCTGATTTTTAATCTATAAATGCTATTTTGTATGCTTTTTCTGATTAATCAGACATTTGTTTATCCAGCCTAAGGTCCTGTCCCAACGAGACTGGATAAGAAGGACTACTGTATGCATATTTATAATCTATCAGAATGTAACACCACTGTGTTATGTGATTCTCATTTTCCATCATCCTAAGAGCTCAATCAGGATTTTTGCTACTAGTGCATTATTTTCTACAGAACTACTACTAGCCTCCTAAATGGCTAAAACTGGGTCTTCTTCTGCTGAACAATACTGAGTACATCTTATCCAGTCTATTACAGATGACACTGCTGTCACTCAGTGTATCATCATGGTATACAAGTGCAAATGCAGATTTAAACAATTTTGGGGGAGTCTTGCCACACTGCACCTCCCCCTATCTGGGGGGGTCTGCCTTCAGACACGTGATGTCCAAATACATTAAAACTGAGGCTGTACCAGCAGTTAGAAAGTGGAAATATACTCATTTTTTTCTGAGTTAGTTCAACCTCAGAGGCAATAGAGAGTTTGAGGAGGCACAGCCCCCACCTCTAAAAATGCTTTAAAACTTGACTGCATTCAGCTTATTTTTATGCTGTTGTACAATGCCTGGTAAACTGCATGCTGGATTGCCAGATAACACTTTCACAAGGTTGACTTGTAAACTCCGTGTGCATGCTGTAGAGTAACCATTCAATCTAAGCAAAAAATACAGTGATTTTAAACCACCTAGAGTTTTGCCTATTGACAGCTAGACAACTTCCATTTTCTAAAGTAGAGCTATAGCTATGAATATGCTCCAGTCCTCTATTCAAACATGGTACAAGCACTTTTTAAACAAAAGCTACTAGAGTACTTAAAAAATTCTGCTGAATATAAGTGCTTACATGATGCAGGATAACATTATCTGGTTTTCTACAAAACTTCGGATGTAATGCCTATCAGAAACAAAAGGGTAAAAACAAATACTGCTCCTTGGTTATCTAAACATACTAGACAAATTATGCATCAAAGGGACAAACTATGGAAGATTTTCCAAAACAATAAACTGTCCAATACCTTGCTCCAATACAAATAACTATGTAACCAAGCAAAACAACAAATCACTAAGGACAAAAAAATCCTATTACATCAAGCTCCAGTCAAATAATAACAACAACCCCAAGCAATTCTGGAATTCAATAAACTCTCTCCTTAATCCCAGCTCCAAGAATAATCCCTGTCCTGATCCTAGTAAATCTGACCTAGAACTAAGGTCAGAATTTAACTCTTTCTTCATACAAACAATATCTGACCTAACCAAGACCTTTCCCAGCAATAACCCATCTGACCCCCCATCTTCTCCCTCCAGTTCCCCTAATAACCCTCCCCTGATGTTCGAGCTCAAACCTGTCTCAACTAACTTTATAAAAAGACTTCTGTCTAAACTTAAACCCTGCTCTAATGCTCCTGACAATATTCCCTCCTCTTTCCTAAAATGTGTTGCAGATGGGATAGCACTCCCAATCAGCATCATTATTAACAGATCTATAAAGGAATCTTATGTCCCCAAACTCTGGTGTTCAGCATACATTCTTCCTCTTCACAAAGGAGGCAAGAACACCAGCATCTCAGATTTTCACCAATCTCTAAAATCTTAGAAAAATGCATACACCACCAGCTTATGCCTTTTCTAACCCAAAACCATCTTCTTACACCAACCCAACATGGTTTCCGCCCTGGCCATAGTACTATTACTGCCCTACTCTCCTTCTTAGAAACTGTCAATCAAGCCCAAGATTCAGGACACCTGGTCTCTACTGCTTTGCTTGATCTCTCTAAAGCTTTCAATACTGTTTCCCATAAACACCTTCTCCTTCACCTCTCAAACCTGCATCTTTCACCTAACTCAATATCCTGGTTCTCTAGCTACTTATCAGACAGGTCCCAGGGAGTCAAATGGAAAAACTCCATCTCCTCCTTCCTACGTACCCCAACTGGTGTACCACAGGGATCTATCCTTGGACCCATGCTATTTAATATCTTCATTAATAACTTTCACACTGCTATCCCCCATGCCAAAATTATTCAATACGCAGACAATTCAACCTTAGTCTGCTCTGCCTCAAACATCTCTGAATTGCTCCTCAAAACCCAAACTGCTTTCTCAACCACTGAAAACTGGATGTGCCAAAACCACCTCTCCCTTAACACTAACAAATCCAAAATTTCCCCCCACCCCATAAAGTCTTACTCCTATGATAAAGATACTTTCAAAGTCCTTAGTCACACCAACTCCCCTATAGAAGTGGTTCCCTCTGCAAAACTTCTCAGTGTTACAATCGACCAATTCCTTAGGTTTGACATACATATTCAACAAAATATTAAGAAAACCCATCAAAAACTCTCTTCTCACTCCACCAGGCACACTCTGGCCATTACTTACCTTCTGCCCTCATTACTATAAGGAGCCCCTCTCCTAACCAACCTGTCCTGCTTTATCACCTCCAAACTAGAAAACTGCTACAACAAAATCTCTAAATTTGCCTCCAACAGCAAAAATTCCACCCATCATTGCCTTACCCTACAATCTCTAAATTGGCTAGAACTCCCAAACTACCTAAACTACCTGCAGCTACCACCCCACACAGACTTGTATTTCATCCTACTAACTGTCCTGCTCTAGGTAACATCCTTTCACCCTACATCCCCAACAGAACTCTCATATCTGAACATCAAAACCTTATTGCTGTCAACAAACCTAAAAGTCCTGCTGGCCAACTTCTCCTCTCTTTCACTATTGGCAAGGCTTGGAACTCCCTCCCTTCCTCTCTAAGAACAATAGCAAACTCTGAAAATTTCAAAACTCAGCTTTTCAAACATCTGTCCACTAAATGGAAATACACTTGCCTTCAACCCACCTAAAAACTATACAAGAACATGCCACTGGGTGCTTCTTCGCTACTCCTAGGGTCTTATTCTCTCTAAAAAACTCCCACTGCTATTCTACTAAGAGTGTATCCTAGCACTCAAAAATTCCTAGCGCTACTTATCCCCTAACTCCTTTGTGTAAATATTGTAAATAGATTCATAATTTAAAACGAGTGCATGCAAAGTGTCTTCCTATTCTCTTCTCTGTGTGCACATATAATGCATTTTCCCAATTATTCTATGAGTAGCTTTAAAATTGTTTAACCCTTAAGAAAAACCTTAATGAATTTTGTTTTGACTATTTGTAATAATGAATGTTCTTATTGTGTAAACTGTTCTCCTTAATGTATCTTTTATACTTTTGATATTTCTGTAATTTGTATTTTTGGAGCTTTTCTCCCTGGTCCTCCACTGAAAACGGGTCCTCTGGGCCCAGTGGACCTCCCAAGTAATCAAACTTGAAATAAATAAATAAATAAAATAAATAATGTGTTATTTCAGTGTTAAACAGCTTATCTAAGGAGAATAATACAAACTGAAGCATATTATCCATGACATGCTCTTATTGTCCTCATTAAAAAAGGCACATTTCCTATTGCATTGATGACTGTGAGCCAGATATATGCAGTGTTTTAAGAATTGTGTTGTTCAATGGCTTGTCCAACTTGTAGTTTTCAAGAATGCATAAACTGCCTTCTGCCTAAGTCATGGCTGAGAAATAAGTAAATAGATATATAGACAGACAGATAGTTAGAAAGATAGACAGATAGATAGCCAGGTATATATATAGATAATATCTGGTTCTGATGACCTTCTGCCATGGCAGGGTAACATCATTCCATGCATGAGTATCATCATGTATTGGTCCCTGTGTATCATGGGCCACAAAGGATGTCCTGCTGCAGCTGCAGTCATCCATTACTTAGACGAAACCACACACTTTTGCTTGGTTGTGATTTGACTAGTGGTTCTTGTTTTGTCACAGTAGAGTCCTCATAAGTAATCTTTCACCTGTATATGACATTAAGAATGTGGATGGTCCTTTATATACATTATAGGCCATTCCCAATGAAAATATCTCAAATAACCACTATGTTACTGCTTTTTCTTTATTCTTCCATTACAGTTACTTATTAATATTGTTTTACTGTGGGCAAGTACAAATTGGTATTGTACGTTTAAGGACGAAGTTACATTTAAACGTTTGGCTAAACAAACTGAAGACTGCTCTATGTATTTGCTAAGATTTACAGTCTATTACCATTATCTGACTACTACTCCCAGAACTACTCGGGCAAGATGTCCTTTGATCCTTAAGCAACTCAGCTGTGCATGAGTCAGTGCAAACGCTGCTCCCTTATCTTTACATGCTAAATGCTTTCCTAATGTAAGCTGGCTGACTAGATCCATTTGAAGTGAGGAGGGTTGGATCTTCCTCACATTGGTATTCCCCATCCCCCACTGTAATCCAGCCAATCATTTCCTTCTACACCCTCTTCCACATGAGAAACATAATTAATTCTAGGGAATTCCCATGCATGCTACCTAGGCTTAACTCTTATCTTCTTGTTTCTATTCCTAGTCATTTACACATTGTGCTTCCTGTCCTGCCATTGCAACTTATGTTTGCATATGCCCCACACCATCTCTACTCAGCTATATTACAGACTTGCTCCCCATCTATCCTCTTACTCACAAACCATTCAGTCTTTTCCTTTGATGCAGTCCTCAGCTTTTGCAGTCTTCACATCTCACATCTGTCTACACCCAAGCTTTGCTTTACAGATCTGCAAAAATTACTCTGTCATCATCTTGTGTCCCCTGCCTTCCTAATGCTACTGTCCCTCTATGTCTGGTTACACAAATGCCCCTTGCTGTTGGTCCTGAAGCCTAATTATGTCTAAATAGACTCATCTTTCTCCATTCTCAAATGAAGTTCCACCATAAGAATTGCTCCTTCAGATTAGTAACCCACATGCACCCTCATTCTATGCTCCCTATAAAAATTCCAGCTATAATACTGCTGTTTATTTTTTAGTTATTGTATTTGTTTATTTATTTATTATCACTATATTGTACTATTTCATATCATTAGTATTTAAACCATTTGAACTTGGCCATAAGAGAGCTCTCTTACTTTCAGGAGATATCTGATTAACCCGAGCTGTAAGAAATCCCAACCACCTTTATTTTCATCACTGCTCACTTATGGTCTCCTTATAGCCAATTTAAGAGCATGAAGTTTTTGTAATAACTCAATCTTTCTGTGATATAGTTTCAAACCCATAAAACTAATGTTATATCCACAAAAGAATGCTGTTTAAAACAATAGCTCCCTGTCTGTCATTGACTCTCTCATTGCTTACATTTTCTTTCAAAAGTAATTGCACTGATTACAGTATACATGGAAGATGTTTATCCTAATAACTTACTGTCTGCTAAAGATATTATCTCTGACTCATCCCCAGTAAATTTCTCTCTAAATGGTTTACTTAAAAAATTTCAATCAGCCACCGAACTACTCACTTTTTGTTACATCTGTGCATCTCACCTGTGTCTCCTCAGTTAGTGCAAGCACTCTTGAATCAAATGTGCCCCATGACCTATGGGGAAACAATATTATTTTAGGAAACTAAATTTAAACTAGACTGGAAGCAGGATGCTACTAAGCATGTTATCTGTAAGCTATTAAAGTCTGGCTTGCATCAGCTAGTGGGACACTTTACTAGACCAAGCCTTACAACAGGAAATCATTCTATCCTTGCTATTTCCTAACATACATATTTCAAGATGTCCACAGGTAAAAGTGTTCCCCAAATTCCTAAATGACAAGTCGACTTCCTTCTGTCACTCGTCCTTTAAGCATTAAAAAACACTTCCAGGCTCAAACTTTCCTCCTGTACCAGGCCAGTTCATCTCCATTTTTTCTCCACTAAGATGAATTATGTCAGGCCCTTATTAATCCCTTCCTTGCTATATAGGGCAGAAGCTTTCCAAAAAGAGGAGTTGAAAGCACTTCCGTGATTAAAAAAAAATTAAATCCATGATCCCTCATGCAAAATATGTTTAAAGTTACAAGAAAGCTAATGGAAATTTGCAAGATTTTTGCAGGACTGCAGTCAAAAGATGAAAGCAATTTTTTTTTATTTACATTAAAAGCCTCATATTGAGCCAGCAAAGAAAACGTCAGAATGAAGTTAATTCTCTTATTAAACCCAGCAAACCCACTTCTTCTCTTTTCTTAAACCCCTCTTTTCCTGACATAATCAGCACTTGTCTCAGTAGTTTTTTCCAGTCTTAGTAAGAAAACCAAACTAGCATGTTCTCTCACCATGACACATCCCTGCCTATACATTTTTACTTTCAAGATACTTTCACTCCCAGGTTCCTCTTCATTGCAGCTCCTACTAAATTAGTTCATATTCTTCTGCTTAAAATCTAGACTGTAGATCTTTAAATCCATTAGGTTTGCATGTATTATTCTTGAATGTGGCTACCTCAATTGAACCTCTAACTTTTATTTTTACTCTATGTATGACTTCAGGTATCATTCCTATGTAATGGAAGCTCATCATTTTCTATTCCCTGCCAACATTTTTCTTGACAGAAATGATTGCAGATTTCAGACCAGTCTCTATCCCCCTTCATCTAGCTACAATATGAAAATAAATGTTCTGAACTCATTAGAACTTGTTCATACAAGTGGTGTTCTTCTCAAACAGAGACACAGAATTAGAGCAGGCTATAACACCTTTACAATGTTACATTCAGCTGACAGTCTCATCTTCAAAGGCAGACTCTGGCCTAGCTTAGTGAGCCAAGCTGGTTGTAAATCTTAAACAACCTTTTAATATATTATGAAGTCCTACAGATAGGAAAACAGTTCTACAGTGCAAAACACATCAGAGCCAGATGATAATGTCTGCAAATTCAATTCAAATGTCAGAAAAACTAAGCCAACTTGGATGGCACAGCATGCTTTTCAAACACTCTCTTGGAAGAGGTACGTTTTTAAAGTTTATTTTATTTATTTACATAAACCCCTATACAATGCAACAACAGTGGACCACCACTTAATGTTAACACATGCTTATGAACAGACTTTGTTTTTGTTCACTTGCTTTTACTATTGTTTACTTGTTTATGTATTTATTACTGTGTACCTTTAAGGAGGCTTGTATATAAGGAAGCGAAGTGTGCAGCCTTTTTAGTTATTGATGAAGTTCCTGTTATGAATGAAAGTGCTTAAGCCTGAAAAGTCCTGAATAAAGCATCTGGCTTTTACTGCTCATTTTTTCTTTACACTTGGTGGATTTATCTGCAGTCATTTTGGTCTCTCTCAGAGGTTGAGAGCGCTTTGTATTTGGTTACTGGTCTTTTATTCCAAACACTATTCTTTTGCATGATGTAGCATTAACAATTCACACAGGTCTGTTGCACACAGCTGGGATATTAGTAGTGTCCATTTAGAAAAGGTCCATGATGGCACGTTGGTCTACTTCACAGATGAGGAGAGCCAGATGTGTCTCTACATGCATGCATCAGGTGCTGCCCCCCCAAAACTCACATGGATGCATGTTGATGTACACCTTTCTACAGGAATATAGTCTGTGTGGAGGGTGTGTTGAAGTGTGTATTCAACCGTGTCAGCAAGGTATATGTGCTAAGTCATGCAATAGGCAATCTGTGATGTTGTCACAGCCCATTGATTCTGTGTGATAGGCCTGGCTAAAAGTAAGACAGTGCATACCGCCTATCCTGATATGGCCTAGGGTTTGGACACAATCCCTTATGCAGACATTATTGAGAAACTCTCCCAGCAGGAGATTAATCCATACATCACTAGGTGGGTAACCAACTGGCTCACTGACAGAGCACATACAGTGAAACCTGGTGACTCAACCTGTACCAGTAGAGCTGTCACCATTGGTGTATCCCAGGGATCTGTGCTTGGCCCTTTACTGTTTGGAATCTATTTCTCAACAGTTCAAGTTAAAGTCTACAGCCTTTGGCTTACCACATTTGCTGATTCTTGCATACTAGGTGCAATCATTGAGTCCACCTATGATGATAACATAGTATGGGGGGGGCTAACACAGACAAATGAGTGGTGACAAAGCCAGACTGTCTACAAATGAATGCAAAAATGTGTCTTTATTTTATCTATCTGTAAAGTGAAATTCCCTGCTAATTACAACATTGACAACAGTCCCACTATGCTGAAACCCAATGATCCAAGCACTGGGAACACACATAGTTAGCAATCTGAACTTTGACCACATAGTGTCCACACTGGTACTGAAAGCCTATGTTGTGCACATCATAAATCATGCCATCGTATTCAGGTCTGAGGATTATATTAGAACACTGTATCTGAACCTCATTAGAACACTAATAGAGTATAATGCTCTCTTTTGCATGTAACTCACCAGACACATGCAACAGCTGGTGAGACCACAGAGGCTTTTCACCAGGAAAACACAGGACCTAAAAACCATGCCATGATGTATGTGGATAGATTGAAAGCCATGTCATTGTAATCTGTATCGTATGGAATGAGATGACATCTGCCTGGCCTTCAGTCCCATCTCTAACCCTGCCCTGGTGGGAATAGTGCACATCCACAAATCATATGTAGCTGAAGACGTCAGCAGTATCTGGTGAGAAGAATGTGGTAATACTAGTGTCTCACATGCTGGTGTAAAAGGCTCCCTGTAATGTCAGTCAAGTGCACAAACACACACACCCCAGTTGACTGCAGTGGAAACAGAACCTCTACCTATGTACACAGACTACAGAACTCTGCATTTAAGGCAAGTGCCACAGCTCAAGTCTGACTTGGACTGTTTTAGACAACACTTTATAGCTGATGACATCATCAGTGTCTGGAGAGGAAAATATCATAATAACAGTGTCCCACATGCTGGTGTGAAAGGCTCTCTGTAATGTCAAGCAAGTGCACAAATGCACAAACACACACACATGTACACACACCCCAGCTGACTGCAGTAAGAACAGAACCCCTACCTAAGAACACAGACTACAGAATGTTGTATTTAAGGCAAGATCCACAACTCAAGTCAGCTTTTACAAGGCTACAGGACAACTTTTAGTGGATGACATCAACAGAACATGTTGGAGAGAAGATGTGTGGGGGGTCTGCATGATATGGATGTGTAGGCATGTGCAAGTGTCAAAATACTGTCAATTCATGGGATTGGAGTGGTAACTGTAGGATGCACACTTATGCTCTTCTGGCTAGACACACCCACACACATCCACACACACACACACACACACACACACACACACACACACACACACACACACACACACACAGTTGACTGCAGTGAGAACAGAACCCCCTACCTAAGTACATAGACTAAATAGCTCAGTACTTTACACAAGTGCCACAGTACAAGTCTGAGTTTTGCAATGCTGCAGGACAGCTTGTAGTGGATGATATCAGCACTGCATGTTGGAGAGAAGATACTGGGAACCCTGCATAAACTGGATGTGTAGGCATGTGCAGGTGTCAAAATACTGTAAATTCATGGGATTGGAGTGGTAACTGCAGGATACACACACACACACACACACACACACACACGCACACACACACACACACACACACACACACACACACACACACACACACACGACTGCAGTGAGAACAGACTACCCTACCTATCTAAGTACACAGAGTACATAGCTCAGTACTTTACTCTAAGGCCATGGCACAAGTCTGACTTTTATAAGGCTGCAGGACAACTTATAGTAGATGATATCAGCAGTGCCTGTTGGAGAGAAGATGTTGGGAGGGCTGCATGAAATGGATGTGCAGGCATGTACAAGTGTCAAAATACTGACAATCCAAGGAACTGAAGTGGTAAATGTAGGATACACACTTATGCTCTTTTGGCTGGACGCACACAGTTAAGTGCATTGATAACAGAACCCCTACCTAAGTACACAGACTACAGAACTCAGTACTTTACACAAGCACCACACCACACATTTGACTTTTACAAGACTGCAGGCCAAATTATAGTGGATAACATCAGCAGGGCATGTTGGACAGAACATGTTGGGAAGCCTGCATAGGTTCATAGCTTCAAAGGTTCATACAAGGTTACTAAACTGATGGCCCTAGGACCTTTACAAGCCTAGCTGTGTAAAACCCAAGTACCCTTACTGAGCATAGTTAGATGGTCATTGTTAGAAGAGCAATTTTGTGATCAGCACAAACTGCCCCTGTCCATGAGGGACATAGGTGCCACCCTCGGGGTGAATTTATCATCACCCATCCAGATGTCAAGGTTGCGCTTCCATAGGGTCATTGAGGAGCACTGCTTCATGTGCAGTGGGAGTCTATTCCAGAGGAGAGGCAATTGCTGGGAGATATATCTTTCTTTCCAGTATGTTCTATTTATGTCACAGGCTAGGCTGAGATCCCTGGAGCAAGTTATTATTGTCCCATTTGATTTGCAGCTGTTCAGCATTTCCAGTAGGGCAGGGTCTGAGACTACTCTGTAGGCCAGGCACAGGTCACCTGTCAGCAGCTTGTATGATACTGAGTACAGTGACGGGGCTTTCAGTCTTTCCATGTATGTCATGTTTTGGAGGTCATGGATTCTCCTGGTCAGAAACCTCTGTGGTTTCTCCAGTTGCTCCAGGTGTTTGGTGAGGTACATACAAAAGGGAGCATTGTACTCAATTAGTGGTCTGATAAGGGTTGAGTATTCAGTGGAGCTATGACCTCCCTGGTCTTGGATGTGATGCTCTTATTTATGAAGTACACAATGTAGAATGTGTGTCTTACCACTTTGGAGACATAGCAATCAAAGTTTAGATTGCTATCAACCTATGTCCCCAAGTCTCACACCACTGAGTTTGTGCTTAGAGGGGGTGCTATGTATATTATAATTAGCAGGGGTACTTCTTTGCTGAAGAGGCCAATGAGGCAATTTTTTATTAAGTTTGAGTCCATGAGTTTGGCATCAATAATTTGTCCTGTATCAGCCCTTTCTGTAATATGTTAACATCATTGGAGGACTCTATATGGTTGCACCCAGCTGACAGTCATCTGCAAACTTGGTAAGCCACAAGCATCTACCTTCACCTGGACTTCAGAGAAATAATTTCCAAACAGTAGAGGACCCATCACAAATCTTTGTGGTAATCCACTGGTAACTAGTCTACTGGTGGAGGTGGACTCCCCAACTTTGACAGTGTGCACTCTATTGGTGAGCCATTTGGCTACGAATATAGTAATGTGTGGGTTAATCCACAGATGGGAGATTTTCTCTATGCTTCCTGAATGGGGGATTGTGTCAAAGGCCTTGGATAAATCAACACAGTAACAGGAAAACAGGATGAAGACAGTCCACACACCAGGAGGGAAATTCAGTCCACTTTATTTACCAAGAAAAACGCATTAACGCTTCAAATGATACACATTTTCATCCACTATGTGTCCATTGAAAAAAACTGTCTCTGGGGTAAAATCTAAAGTTTTTCATGAAAACACTTTTTCAAATTCCTACCTGCACTTCAGAAGTGCTCATCCTTTTTTTTAAAAAAAGAGCATTGTTAAGGGTTAGTACATTTGTGTGTGCAGGACGACTTCTTGTGATTCCGATTTTGAAAATGAATGTGACTACTTGGGACAGCTATTCCAGAAGAGGGGTTACCCTGTCCCGTTACTGAATGAGATTAGAACAGAAGTATCAAAGTTCAGACATGTAAGTTTAGTCCTGTTTTAGGCAATAGATTCCAGGTTGTTGGTGAGCATGAATGCATTAAGCAGGGTTCAGATAATTTTAACAGAGCTTTTAGTATGGAGTTTAACGCTGATTTTCACACATTCAACAATATTATTAAGAAAGAATGGAATAGATTCATGGAGTTAACTGACCTGCCACTAACAGAGAGGGACCCCTTGGAAATTATTTACAGAAAGGGTAGGAATCTTAAAAATTTACTGGAACAAGGCAAGGGCCTATATTTAGGAAGAAATACAAAGCAGAATGGAACTTTCCGATGTGGTGCATGCTCACAGTGTGAACACATTTTACACCAGGAAAGGGTATACATTGTGAGCAGGGATAGACTTATTGTGGGGTCCTCCTTTAACAACTGCAACATCTCTAGGGTGGTTTACCTCACCATCTGTGAATGATGGGGTGCATTTTATATAGGTAAAACGGAGCGAATGTTAAAAAAGTGTATCTACGAACACCATTACGATATTAGAATTTCTAATGACAAAAACGCTCTGTTTAAACATACCTTAACATGCACCCAAGCTAGATTTGTCTTTTTTTGTATTCCCTTTGACATTAGAGGCGGCCCCTGGGAAACTTGCCTAGAATACAGGGAGTTGTTCTGGAAGGTGATCTTAGATGCAGGGAGATATCCTGGGCTAAGTGAAAATATCTCTATAGCCTCTTTGCTTAAACTTAGAGCAGCCAAGCTGTAAGTAATTTTTACAGGTTCCCATACTTATAAAACTCTTTTTATAAAAAAAAAAAATTTTAGTGACATTTTTTAAGGCTACACTGTGAGTAGTTTTTACTTTCTGTTAAGCTACGGTTAAGGTAAATGCTTTCCAGCTCATAGAATTTGTGCTAAAGTTTGGCCAGTAGATGGTGCTTTTCAGCCATTTTTTTTCAACTCATTCCAGTCCACTGTATTTGCATGTATATATTTTTATACAAAAATGCTTTTATTGTTTTTTAAAATATGTATTCAAATCTTATTTGTATGTTTTGAGATTTTTTTAATTATGCAACTTGGAATGTTCAAACTTTGTACATTTTATGCTTTTAAACACGAGTTTCTTGTTCATGAAGGGTTAACTAAATGATGTTTTTGATTGGTGGTTTTATACTTGAATTGGATATATAAGATGGTTCTTTATTACTGCTTGTGTTCATCTGATGAAGTCTGCTGTTAGTGGATTAAAATGTGTATCATTTGAAGCGTTAATGTGTTTTTCTTGGTGAATAACGTGGACTGAATTTCCCTCCTGGTGTGTGGACTCTCTTCACCCTATTTTCCTGTTACTAGTTAACTGTTTTAGATGAACTAGTTCTCTCATTGCTACTTGTTATAAATCAACATAGGCTGCATGTTTGTTTTCCCTCATCTAGGGCTTTGAGGACATTATCAAAGAAGTCCACTAGGTTTAATAAGCAAGATCTGCCCTTGATAAAATCAAACTGGGTCAGTTCAAGACTGTTGAAGGTCACCTATGTCCCTGTGGATAAGGTCAACAATGATTCTTTTCATAGCCTTGCAGATAAGGCTGGTTAAGCTTATGGGTCAATTGTTCCCAGGGTCAGTTGATGGATGTGTAGGCATGTTGAACTGTGAAGATAGTTTTAATTCTGCATGTTACCAAATTGATATGCATTGCCTATCACACAACATTTGATATTAATTTATGTAGTGTAGTTGATATATTTGTGAACAAGTACTGAGACACCAGGGTTGCAGTGCATGGGGGAGGCAACACACGGCTACATTGTAAATATGTGACATATTGTTAGATAGGGCCTTCATTTTGTTATGTTTCCACATATAGTCTCATGGCATAAAGAGTAAATGGACAGTAAACAGCACTAATACATGCTAATATTTACTTTGCATAGTGCAGTGGGTTTGTGCGATGGTTGACAAAATGTGTGCGCATGCAAGATACACATTTCCATTACTTTCCCTGTTTGCCCATAGGTAAGCAGTGTGCAAATGCAAGCCGCATTGCTAAAAGTCTGAGAGGTAGTACTGAGTCTATGAAACACACCTGCTGCTTAGCTGAATCTGTGATAGCAGGTGCAAATGCATTAACACATTTATTTTTGAGCCTAGATTATATTGGATTTGAATCCAGATGCATCTGATACTTTTAAATAAACTGTGATAATGCAATGACATTCATTCTTTATAGTATATGTGTTGTTGTGTGTTGGCATACCCTAGCGGGGTAAGCAGCATTGTGCGGAGGTAAGCAAAGCATTGTAGGGCCACTCACCGTCTCTTCCTATTGGTGCATGATGCCAAACTCCATTCAACTATGGAGGTATTTGTGTGTATTGTGTGTGATTTTGTTTTTCTGACCAGATTATAGGTGTTAAAATGGGGTCGATAGGAAAGTGATGAAATGGGAAGCAAGCAGGGGGAGGAACAAAGGGAAAGCAATACAGGAATGTGCAGGAAGGAGGTAGTTAATAGCCATAGCTATCCATTTCTTCAGCAGTAAAAACTGGTAATATGTGCAGAATATTAGCTGAATTTGGACTGTCATCTCCAGAGAGAGGGTGACAACAATGTAATTATGTTGTATAGCCAAATGGACCAAATCAAGTGTGTCAAGAAGACATATGTACGAAAGAGAGAACTATGTATGGGATGATTTTGTTTTTGTGGGACAGGTGCCTAGTTTTTTTTAATTCAGTAAGAGAGGAATTCTGGGTAAGGGACTTAGGTATTTCTGGGTCAGGACGTTTGGTAGGTGAAGAAGCAAATGCAAACAAACAAGAAAATCAAGACAAGATACAGGGATGGTGAGGGACACAAAACATAGGGGGACACCATGATTGGGGTGAGGGAGGGGACAACACAGGATCATGCCCATCAAACATGGAGACAGTGAGAATAGAGTTCTCACCCAATGGACTGTCATCACTATACCCTTACACCTCTGGTGGCTAGAGTACCATGAGAGAGAGCAGCCTGTCCATCCTGCATAGGCATACACCAATGGTGCAGTGCACAACCCGATGGACCAACCCTGGCATCTCCTGGGGGGTGATGAAATCCCCACCTCTACCATTACTCCCAGAGGGTACCAAAGTACCAGCTGCCAGGGCAGTACTACCTAAGGGTGCAGGTAGGGCAGGGACAGCAGAGGCAATGCTGCCAGGTTGGGTCCCAGATGTGCTGGGCCTTGGAGCTGAGTCAGTGGAGTGGAGACAGGCTGATCCACTGGGGCTGGCCTATCTCGATGTGTTCTGTAACATTTAGTAATTTGATACATATAGATGACATGAAGACATTCTGATGATACATAATAGAAAATAAAAAAAGTGAAATAAGGGTTGGGGTGAGGGAAAAAAAAATCAGATAAAATTAGTACCATCATATGTGACATACAATGCATTAGCACAATTCTACAACTTTTTTATCTGATGTATTACATTTATGTATACATCCTAACAAATATGCACTATAACTACAGATTGCTGAAAGTAATCTTTGAAATGTGCATATATTGCACATATGCATGTTCCAATTATACAGATTACAGTTAACAGCAGGGAATGTATGCTACTTGTATAGAGTTTCATTTAATGTACATATTATTAAAGAAATGCAGTATCGTATAGTTGTGACTCATGGTGTTTGAACCCACAACCTCTGACTACAGTCTTATATCTGACTCCTAAAGCAGGTTTGTGCTGCAGACCAGTGCATACATACTTGTGCTTATAGTTAGGATATGCATGCTAAATTTGCTTAAACTTTATAAAAAAAAACAAAAATCTATCTTTACCTTGTAAAGCTACAATAATACTTTTCTTGTGCTACATACATACCACTTGCTTTCCTCAGTCTCTCCATTCGAGCAGCATGAGCCCATCTATTGAGCTCAAGTTCGGCATTAGCTGGGGAAAGAACTGAAAAGAACATAAGAGCATTACGCATACCTGTCTTACCTATATTTAGCTTTCTAAATATTACAAATACTCTCTTATTTTCATACTTAAAACAGCTGTGGGATGTCCGCAGTCTCAAATTCAGTCAGTCAACGGTTGAGGGTATCCCTTTTGCATCTCTGTATGTCATTAAAATGATGCCTACACTGTTCTTCAGTGCATGGGATGCCAGTAGCACTGGATACAGCCTGAGCCAAACTACTCCATGCTTCAGACTTGTACTGGGAGCTATAATTGTCACCCTGCAGAAGGCTTTGGCTGTGGTGCTATACGAAGTGTCCAGTCAATATCCTGGACTCCTGGACACCCAACCTTTGTGTTTTAAACTGAGCAGCTTCCCCACTAATTCCAGACATATCTAACACCCAGACTAGAGCAATGGCAATTAATGCTTTCCCACCAATTGCAGTTATTGTGTTTACTGGTAGTCACCCTGCAGAAGGCTTTGGCTGTGGTGCTATACGAAGTGTCCAATCAATATCCTGGACTCCTGGACACCCAACCTCTGTGTTTTAAACTGAGCAGCTTCCCCACTTATTCCAGACATATCTAACACCCAGACTAGAGCAATGGCAATTAATGCTTTCCCACCAATTGCAGTTATCGTGTTTACTGGTAGTGCTCAAACACGAGAAATGATTCCAACCGCATTTGCACGATGTTAAGCAGAGAGCAGCAGTGCCAAGCAGGGATGAAATAAATATTTGAAATAGGAAGGTTATTCTGACACTTGACCTCAGTTTGAGGGGTGTCTGCTGATGTAGATTGGAAATATATATTGAAAATTGGAAGGTAACTGTTAGTTGAGTTAAGTTTGCAGACATGCACTGGGGGCATAAATGTCATGACCTGACACATTTGCTTTTGGTTTTATACAGTGATAAAATTAATTTTTAAAGTATGGGATTCAAACCTAGGCATAAGGGCTAAAAGATTTTCTTCCACAGTGTTGATTTTCCATCTTTGCCACAGAAGTGCTGCTCAGATGTAGTCAGGAATCATTCAGAAATACAGCTGACACTTTGAGGTGTTACACATGTATGTGTGTGTCCTGACAAGGTTCTTGTATATAGATACAGTTGTGTATGTGTCTTATGTAATTGTGAAGACGGTGCAAGTCCACATAGCAAAATTATACTTACATAACTATAGTAGACATTATACCCTCAGCCATACATCTGAAAACACAATAAAGATGTGCTATCCCTCATACATATAATTCATATCAGCTCTACTATCTAAAGTGTTAAACATGAGAGCAAATGTAATGGGAAGTGGGACAACAGTAAACATGTCTAGAATATACTGTATAAAAACCCAAAACTATGTGTATGGCAGTCCTACACTTACACCTGTTGCGACAAGAATGTTACAATAACACTTGACTATTTTTCAGTTCATTGCCATAAACTACACTGTCACTACAGTAAAAATAGGTTGCACGCTCTGTACTAGAACCCAGGACATCTGTACTCCAGACTTACACTTACACCTGTTGCCACAGGACTAGTTACATGGCATTTACATAGTTTCCTACTCATTCTTAATTTCTCTGTGTTAACTGCCACGTAGCGCCACTTAGCATGTTTGCACAATGCCCAACAGAATTAATGGAATGCATCTGTGTTCAGTTACTGGCTGCCTGCATCCTGCTTGCAACTGTTCAATGACTTGGGTGTTGGGAAACCTTGATAATCACTGTGCAATGCTGTTTACCTGCGTTGTATGATGAAAAGCAAAAATTGCAACAATATATTGTTTTTGACCTTTGCACTTTTACAGACACTCTGTCTGCAGGTGTTCTCTCTGCTTCCTGTGTGGGCCACTAATCTGGGTTTGTGTACTGCTAAGCATCATGCAAATGAGATAAGCACAGCTGAACCTGACATTCATTTTCTCCATTCCTCTTGTCTGAGCTAAGCCGCTTACTGCACAAACACTGGCAAAAAAATAAATAAAAGGGAAAAGCAATTGAAATGAAGGAAAAACAATCTATGAAATAAACTGTACAAAATGTTTATTAGTACACATGAAATATTTCTACATATGTCTGGATTTGAAATCTCACTCCAATGAACCTTAAGAACACAGTATGTGTGCCTTATCCCACTTTGCTACATAAACAGCTATGCAGCAGGGAACTGACATCATTCTGCATACAACCAACTGCAACATCATCCTCAGGACTAAGAAACAACATAATAGTTATTTGTAGATGTATTAATTTTGGATGAAGTGCACTGAGTGATCACACAACCATTTATGACCATTGCTTGCAAAAATGCAGCTCTGTCTTACTTCTCTGTGTTTGTTGCTCATTCTTGTCTTATCTGACAAGTAATCTGAGAAATGCAGTCTGTAAGGCATTCTATATCATTGTCCTTAAAATGTGTGAGGATATTAAATGGCAATAATATACAGTTGTCAACAAATGAAGGGGAGGTTGCATGTTAATGAACAGAGCCTGTGAATTGTGTGCTGCTTACTTACATTTCCAGCCTTGATAAAATTACTTCTATACACTTTGTAAGTCTAACCTGACACACCCACTGGAGGTAGGGCAGTCTGTATTCCTGTTGTTCTCTTTCTCCCTACAAGTAATCATTCACAGTTGCAATACATTTGCAACAAACACTGAAGGAGTATATGCTACACAGTATTTGGGATTCAGCAATTCTAATGAGTTCACACCTCATTTGCATCTTCACCATGCTAACAGCCCTGAACCTACACCATAAAAGGGCAACAGTGTAGCTAGGGAACCTGAAGGTGAGGGACTGGTTTATGTGGAGAACACAGAAGAGGCTATTACTTTGGAATATATCTGCACAAAACAATACTGAACTGGAGAAGGTATGCTTGCATTTTTCAGTTATATACTGCAGATGCTGAAATGTCATTAAGAAAAATCTGTTTTATATATATATATATATATATATATATATATATATATATATATATATATATATATATATTATCAAACGCTACTGTTATCTGTATCCATTACTTAGAAGTGTACTGATGGCATGGGCATGTTTGTCAGGGAATTTCACAAGTATACATGATTGGCAATAGCTTAAAATGGAATGTTCTGTTGTTAATCTGTAGACGTGTTTCAGGAACAGTTCATTTGATAGCACTTTTAGCATTTCACTGATGGCTTGTTAACAAAATGTGTCATTTGCCTGTTCTTTTGGGGGGGGGAGCTAATATGCATTTCTCTTTTGGGACAAACAAGGATATGTTTCTGTTGTTACTCTCCCTTGTTTTGCATCCAGCCTTGCTTTGTGTGTGAATGTAATATGTTACAACCACACAATTCATGTTGTTCAAATTTCAAATATCTAGACTGTTTTATTTTTCTCCGGTGGGTAATAATGAAATGCTAACTTTTCTGTTTTATCTGGGAACAGGTATTTTTGAGTTATGTGATACTTATCTGTATTATCCTTTTGTTGTGTTTTAGGATGTCTAGGACTATGGCACTCAGGTGTCTCAATCCCAGATAGCCATCCTTCAGTGACCCTAAGAATCAGGTCATTGTGGAAGTTTTTAGGTAACATGGTGGCTTTCTGCTTGAGAGGGGACATAGAGATATGTCAGGCAGAATGCAAATTTAGCAACAGATAGTTGCAGTTCTGAATGCAGTAGGCACCCAAAACAAGACATATGATCAGGTGCACCATAGGGCCACTGACATGATTTCATCTGCACAGAGGATAGCATCTGCCATGGCCCATAATCAGATGGGTACAGGAGGACCTGCTACAGAGCCACCACTAACAGCAAATGAAGAGTTTCTGTCCACTGTCATGCATATAGACAGCTCCCAGGAAAGTGCAGAACAGCATTCCCTTGACATTGGTGCTACTGTTCCAGGGACAGCAAGTGTGTCCCAGGAGGAGCTTCCAGGTAGGCTTATGTATCTTCATTGTTAAATACTATTGTATAGAAAAATATTTACCTCAGTACTTTAGTTCTTTTTAACAAGAAATTGGTTGGGGGATTGTACACTGCTACAGTTAACAGCACATTCTGAGTACACATGGCCTAGGTTGGATTTGTCATCCAAATTCTTGTTGAAAGTATAGTTAATGGACATATAAAGGGCAAAAAGTTTTACCCTGTGTGTTACTGTTAATTGTGGTGATGTTGTCTTTACCTTTTTCTTAACTTCTTCCAGGGCCATATAGCATAGGGAGCCTACAATCATCTGCACATGGTAAGCCAAACTTTTATTTCAGTACTGATGAGCAGTTCAAAGAAATATTTAGTTTGTGATGCTGGTATCGGGACTGTTGTGTGTATTGCTGTACTATCTGTAATTGTGGCACCACTGTCAGTTTGTTAGCTTTTATTGGACTATACTAGTGTAGGTATTAATTTTTTCCTGTGTTTGTTGCTTATTATCACAGGTGATCCTGACAGTGGAAGTGTGGGACTCCTACCACTTGATGTCAGAGTATCAGCAAACTCTGATGATGATGTTGACCAAACAGAGGCACAGTCAGGGGGTGCAGATGTTGAATCTGACACTGAGGTTGACATACAGCCATATCCTGTAATTCCATCAAACACAGCCAGTAGGCCTACACCTACCCATTCCAGTGAGCTCTGTGATATTGGACAGTTTGAGGGTTAGACAATCTATCAGGGAAGTGTGGTTACTGCAGCTTCAGTGCCTGTTGACTGTGGCCATAGCCAAAGTGTGGGTGAGGTGCCACTCAAGAGGGTTGCCAGGGGTGCTCAGAAGAGGCCTGCTGTCCATCCTCCCCCTGATCCAAGTGTTTCTTCACAAGCTAGTCAACTTATGTTTAGGGCATACCTCTCAACCTGGAAACATCAAAAATCTGGACAAAGGCCCATGAAAAATAGGTACAAATCTGTATGCTGGTTAACATAAAATCTGCATTCATAATTAAGTAACACCACCCACTCCATTGGAATTGTGGGATACAAACTTTCAAATGCAAACTGAAGAACAGACAACCAAAATATGGCCCCAGAGTCCCCCTGCAGCCATTCCAATATCCCATTACCTGGCTATTTTGCCCCATTTACCATAAACACAAAACTGCATACTGCTTTACTTCTACAATAATTATTTGGATTTTATTTTACATTTTTTAACACAAACACTAATAGACATCTGCTAAACAAAGCAATACAGTCTCATAATGAAAACAGACTTAGCATTAAAACTTCTCTGCCCTTGAAACTCACATTCATTGAAACAGCACTGAAATCCACATCCAAAGAAAATGCATCTAGCCAGTGGTGAATAAAGATTACCTTTGGGCTGTATTCAAATCATAGGCCCCTTGCACACAAAACAAGAAACATACATGTGTTTTTTGATACACCTTTCTGACTTTATTAAATTATATTCCTTGTATAATACAGCACACTTGTTAGAGTGCATTTTAAATTTATTGTTTGAACATTTTTCCATTAAGCAATGAAACAAAATGCATGAACCAATAATGACAAAACTGCCCAGTTCAAAATCTTTCCATCATAAATGTCTACTCAAACTTCTACAATCTACCAGTATCAGTAAATATGCACAATCTCTGTAGAAGTAAAAGTCATCTAAATTCCATGTTAAAGAGATCTGTAACTAGGTTGCTGCTAACAAACACCTTTATATTTCATTGTTTCATCTTCAAGTAAAGTGTCTGCTGCCCTTGAAGAATAAATTGCCTATGTTACATTAATAAAATGATAAGCTAGTAATATTTCAATAGGGAATGGATGGCAAACTAATAAGAGGTTCATAGTTAATAGGTATCTCCACCAAAGGAGGACATTCTGAGGACTGCACTGTCCACCCCCTTTAAAAGTATAACACAGTACAGTATCAGCAATCCATCTATAGACTGTGGGAGTAGAACCCACAGCCTTCTGCAGCAAAAGCAAGTATACTACCTGTTGTGCTACTAACAATACAAGTAGACTTTGCATAAGCAGCACTAAACTTCTCTTTCCCTGAAGAACTGTGCAGCACAGGACATCAGGAAAAAGCCAAACTTTATCGGGGGGGCACAAAGGTCCAAAACCGGGGACACATTTTAAACATTGCTTGGATAATCTTAGAAAGTTGCTAGAATAAAATGTTGTGTTACCATGTGTTTTCTAAAAGATAGGAAGACAAACTTAAATAACTATCATTATTTTGTGAATTCAGTTCTCACTGATTTGCCAGAATAAAATAAAATTTATGTTTTTTAACATTTGTTTACTGGAAGAGTATGGCTTGGAATGAAGCTAATTTTCAGGAAAGGCCTGGGGAGAAATGCTTCAGATGCATTTCTTTGTATTGTGGGAGGAAACCGGAGCACCCAGACGAAAGCCACACAAAGACAGGGAAGACATGCAGACTCCACACAGAAGGCACTTCAGCCAAGAATTGAATCAGAGAACCTCTTACTGTGAGGCAACAACACTGCCACTGCACCATCCAAATTCTAAGAGGAACAGACCAAAAGTATGAGTCAAACACATTCCAGACATTATGTGAAAATTTGTACAGTTGAGAGCTATAACTCCTCCACACAGAAGGCACTTCAGCCAGGAAATGAACCAGAGAACCTCTTGCTGTGAGGCAACAACAGTACCCCTGCACCATCCAAATTTTAAGAGGAACAGACCAAAAGTATGAGCCAAACACATTCCAGACATTATGTAAAAAGTTGTACTGTTGAGAGCTAGAACTGCTTCAATCAGAAGTGGTGGTATGGGTAAAGAACTCAGGCTCTTGCTTCTTGTACCTAAGGTACAGGGTTTGAGCCGGAGTAACCCTAATCACCAGATATATCTATCTGGGGCATTACACACACACACACACACACACACACACACACACCAGTACTTCAAATGAATAATAAAATGTACCAAACACAATTCAAATTGTGTGTGACTTCTGAATGGCAGCATATGTACAGATGGAAATTAAAACACGGGTGTTCTACTGTAAAATGCTTTACCTTGAATGAACAGAATGTAGAAGCAGCTCAGTGTTCAATAAATGTAGCAGCTTGAATAGAAATTAATGTGGAAACAGCTCAGTGTTCATGTGCAGGCTTCTCTGCCCCTCTTGTAAACTCACTCACTCACTCGGCCCAGAGCAGAATTCTGACAGGGTGGACTGAGCTGACGTCACTGTGCATGCCTCCACGTGATGACATCAGTCCAAAAAAAGCCAGAAAAAAATTAAACAAAAAAAAAGCTGGGAAATGTGGAAATTAAAGGGTGCCACTAGGGAATTATGGCATCCCATTATTTGGACCTCAAAAAATGGGGAAAACTGAGAGATTCGGTACAGTTGAGAGGTATGGTTTAGGGCCATCATGGAGGACAAGTACGTTCCCATAGGTTCTCCAGAGAAATGCTTAGGGTTGTAGATGTGGCACAGGTTGACATGTGTGACTGCCTCCATCCTGTTGCTGGTTCAATAGATTGGATGAATGACAGGCTGGAATGGCGGTGTCTGTAATGGAATGTCTGCTGGAAGGGGGACAGCATCCTCATAAGTGTAGATTAGCCACATCATCTGCTGTTAACCATGGCCATGCCTGATCACCCTCCCATAGGGGCAGTACTTCCACTGCTCCATCAGTGATTGAGCTGTCCACACCCAGATGTGGCAGGCCATGGGGTTGTGGTCCTGAGCATCCTCCTGAGGGGAGCTAGTCCAGCAGATGTCAGTCACCTTCAGGTAGCCAAAATGCATCTGAGAGTGGGAGTGGACACGCCAGTGCAACACCTGCCAGAGTCAGTTCTCGTGGTCAGGTATGACCACAATGAACTACCACCTCTACCATGCACAGCTAAGACCTGTCCGGGTCTATATTATAAAGACATAAAGAGCAAATGTCTTACACCAACCACAATTAATCGAAGCTGCAAAACCTCGAACGGGCACAACAGTGATTTTTTTCCCAGGGAAAAAAATCGCTGGGCCATTGTCGGGGATTTGCTTTTTCCTCCACTATAGTGCAATCTTGGAGTTGGTATATTTAAGTAGGGGAGTGTGGAGGGCACAGCTCCCCACTTTATTTTGTGTTTAGATTTGTTTTGGTTTTTTTTGTTGGCCCAGCGATTTATTTTCCCTGGAAAACAAATCACTGTGGTGGCCATTCGAGGTTTTGCAGCTTCGATTATTTGTGGTCGATGTAAAAGCGTTCGCTCTTTTGACATTCTGTCTTTATGATATAGACCCACCTGTCCAACATGCCAAAATGTAGAGCCAGCACAGAACTTGGCTGTGTCCATGCAGATATTCACAAACTAGTTTAACCTGAAGGACCAAAACCAACACACAGACAACAGTTACATGGTTCATCTGTGACACTTAAAGCTCATTTTGTCTCACTGTCCATTTCTTACTTTATCTGAATGTCTGTCTGCTTCTCTTTCTTACTCACACACACACTCACTGACCTTTTATGTCAGCCTAGGCTTCCTGCCTCCCACACAGCATCCTGTGCAAGTGATGATGACTCTGCCATATCCCTGTTTTCTGTCTTTGGGATTCAGGAATACATAACAGTTGTATCTGATGTTCAGGGTGTATAGCTGACTTAGTGCTTAGTATATCTGCATTTGTGATGTTGAATTGGTAATTGTACCTTTGACTTATATTGGTCTTAGAAAGTTAGACAGTTGATAGCATCAAATATTATGTGCATCAGTATTGTTAATGATATTATGAGGGTTGTGAAGTCTGAAACGGAAGTCCTTTCTTACTTCTTCTTTAATTATTTTCCAGTAAAAAAGTATGGTGCTGAGCTAAGGACATTCAGTTACCATCAGTACTTTTGAGAGGTATGGCTGTATGAATCTTTGATGCCTGAGACCTACTACTTGATATTAGACAATAGGTCTCTGCTGTCATATGTTAAAGTCATTTCTGTACAAATCACCCACCTTGTACTTGCTTACACTGCCAAGTAACAACATGCAAGGATATGCCATTCACTCTTATTATTACACAATACACTCCACGCGCAACACTTACCTTGTAAATCCAACAGTTGCAACAGTTTTAGTTCAGGGTTAACTCTGTCTGATGTTAGCAATACACAGCCATTACATGGGAAGGTAAAGGTTGTGAGCTTTGCCTGGCATGAGTGTTACTATATATATATATATATATATATATATATATATATATATATATATATATATATATATATATATATATATATGCATTGCAGCAAGGTTTTAGCTCCTTAGGTGGTTAGTGAATATGCTATGCATTGCCTCTTAGCCATTCCCAAGGGCATATTAAGCACAGTGATATCTGCCTACACCCACAGCAGCTGCTGGTTTCCCCTCTGACTCCTCACCTGCATATGGCTGTGGTGATCTTGCCATTGGTGGTGGGATGTGTGCCCCTTCCCCTTAATATCCTGCTGAAGTTGTTTTCTTAGGATGATGTTGTGCAGCATGGCACATACAGTGAATATTTCAGTACCTGTACATGGAATGTATTGCAGGGCTTCCCCAGATGTATCTAGGCACTGGAACCACAACTTTAGCAGCCCAAACATGCTCTCTATGATATTTCTATTGAGCATGTGCCTCCTGGCACTCTTCAGTGGGTGTGTGTGCATTTCTGATGGGAATCTTCAGCCATGGTTCCAGTGCATAACCTGCATCCCCCAGTAAATGACCCTGTGGGAATATACCCTTAGTGAATATCTGATACAGTTGGGAGGTGTGCCAGATATGTGAGTCATGTCAACTACCAGGGTTGCCAGCACACATGTTCAGTATAATTCCCTTGGCATTACACACAACTTGGCAGTTAATAGAGTGGAAGCCCTTTCTATTTATGTAGACCCTTCCCTGTTCCCCAGGTGGCGCCTTCATTTCTACATGTGTGCAATCTATGGCACCCAGTACTTCAGAGCTTTATAGCTTGTTGAATAACTCCTCCATCTTGGATTGGTTGATTACTAAACAATTCAGCTGCTTATGTTGTAATTAGCATGCCACACTGTTTACCTTGTTTGCAAAGCTCTACACACCATGTAGAGCTGCTTACTGAATCTAAAACAGTTTGCTACCATGTGCGTGCCACACAGAGCCATGCATACAGTGTAAACGGACCGTGTCAGCTTTATTGAATCTGGCTGCCTGTTTTATGTTTTCAGAAGTAAACATTTGCTAGTCTGGCCTAAAATAGCAAGATTATTTATTTAGATATTTTTTTCTATTTCCATGATTGATGACCATCCAGTCCGTGCTACACCATGCCCATTCATTATCCATCAGTGGGAAAACAGCGGGTTACAGTTCAGCTGTGATATAGACAACCATGATGGATTTCCAAGTTTCTGGCCCTAATCCTTCTCTCAGCAGCTGGCATGTATGTTTATAAATAAGAGGCTTTATTATATCTTTTGCATATGAGTGTGCATTCCCACATATACTCCATGAAGACTGTCATTTAAAAGCAACTAGGTAGAACCAAGTGCACTTTCTTGGCCCATACACTGCATGCCATGCACCTTTCTCTCCAGTAAATACCATAATGCATTGGGACAGACCATCTCTTTTCCCTCTTTTTTAATTTATCCAAATCTTTTGTGTTTCTAATACCATGATGGGAATGAAACCCACTCCTAGGTCAAAGTATGATTAAAGTTCATGAAGTTAGTAGTGTTTCAGTCTTTGATGTTAGCCAGAAGTACTCTTTGTAGCACCTGCAATGTACCCAGTAATGATCCCTTCTGCAGTTAGTATGGAGTTACATGTATTGGTAACATATCTAAATACAATTGTAGATCCTTTTGTATAAGACCCATTGCTCCTACTACTATTGGAACTGTCTGGGTATCTTTCTTCCACATTTTTCTAATTTCTGCCTGCAAATCCTGATATTTTATGACTTTGTGCCTCTCTATATACACAAGACACTGTAGTCACTGGGTGTAGCAATTTCAATAATCAATGCTACTTTTGTCTTCTTTTCATGGACCACTATATCTATTTTTTTCGCATCTATCTGTTGGTAATGGGTAACACCATGTGATGTAAACCATCATTTTCTATGATGTTTTGTGGCTTATGTTTCCAGTGTTTTTAAGCTACTTCGGTATTATAATGTTTGCACTGGCCACATTATTATGCCTTTCAGTATGCAGTCCCTCCACCATTGGTATGTCACAGCCAGCAACAAGGAGTGCAACTGTTTCCAATTCTGTTTTACAAAACCTACATTTGTCTGCTTTTCCCACATGTTCAATGGACTGTGTAAACCAGTGTGCACATAGTCCACTATCTTGGGTCGCCAGTATTAACCTTTCATCTCTTGGTTTGAATTCACCTCTCCTTAACCATTCCTGCATTCAGTCCTGATCAACATGAGGTTGTTCCAGGAGTTTTCTAAACTTGCAACTATATTTATGCATTTTCCACATTTCTTGCCTACTCATCTGATCCTTCACCTTATATTCTTTCTTTCTTTTTTTTTTTTTTGGCACATTCAGTTGCTGCCTGATTTTTATCTATTTAGATACATTTTTCTGTTTCCATGCCTGATGCCCATTCAGTCCCTGTTACACCAAATAGCAAAGCTATTGCTTTCCCTCAATATAGGTGAGAGAGTGAGAAGGCAAGACAATGAGAAATAGTCCTTCCTGCCTTTCCTCACTGGTTCACCAAGTACCCCAGTCACTAGCCAGTCCTGGGTTGTCCTTGTCATATTCAGTGCTCTATCTAGCTGTGCCATGGAACAGGTGGTTGGGACAGCAGGTTTAACATAAACTTGTAGGTTATAAGGGCTGCTTAGGTCACTACTCTTATGCACTGGAGGTTATATGGGAAAGTAGGGGAAAGTGTCCAAGTGTTAGGACACACAACAGTGTTCAGTGAGAGACTGCAAACACGTGTAATTGTTATTGTGATAAGTGACTTCTTTAAACAGTCACCAAAGCCATAGACGAGGGGAAGATGGTGCACACCGCCTACCTTTTCCAAGCCAAAGCTTTTGATACTATTCCTCACTCAGGCATAATAGATAAACTCTCCCAGCTAGGCATTAAACCGTATGTTACCAAATGGGTAGCTAACTGGCTCACTGATAGAACCCACTCAGTCAAAATAGGGGAAGCCACCTCTAGTAGCAGACCAGTAATGAGCGGTGTACCCCGAGGATTGCTCTTGGGGCCTCTACTGTTTGGGATATACTTTTCTGAGGTGCAAGCCAAAACCAGTGGTCTGTGGCTGACCAAGTTTGCAGATGACTGCAAGCTGGGTGCTGTCTTACATTCCCTTAGTGATGTGAACATCCTCCAAGAGGGCCTTACCCAAACAAATGACTGGTGCCAGAATCATGGCCTCAAACTGAATGCCAAGAAATGCATCATTATCTCCTTTGGAGAAAATGGAGTCCCCACTAATTATCACATAAATAACAATGTACTAAGCAAGCAATCAGTCGTGATGGACTTGGACACCCAGGTTGATAGCAACCTGACTTTTGACCACCATGTTGTCTCCATTGTATGGAATGCTTTCTACATGGACCACCCCAGCAACAAAGAGGTCATAACATCCCTGTACTCCACCCTTATCTAACCCATTATTTAGTACAATGCCCCTGTCGGCATGTGCCTTGCCAGACACATGCAGCAGCTGGAGAGACCAGAGAAGTTCCTGACCAGGAAAATCCAAGGTCTCAAACACCTGTCCTATACTGATAGGATAAAAGCCCTATCCCTCTACTCAGTCTCGTACAGACTGCTCAGAGGTGACCTGTGTCTGGCATACAAGGCCATCTCAGACCCAGACTTGATGGAGTTGATGCATATCTGTAAGTCAAACTCCACTCACACAACCCACATGCAAGGCCTCAACCTGGTCTGTGACAGTAATAAAACTTGTCGGTGGGATAGATTTCTGTCCCAAAGACTCCCGCATCTATGGAATAGACTCCCTCTCCATGTCAAGCATAGTACCTCTCTAGCCCTCTTTAAGAAGAACCTGGACGACTGGAT
The DNA here is from genome assembly GCF_019279795.1 of Protopterus annectens. Classification (NCBI taxonomy): domain Eukaryota; kingdom Metazoa; phylum Chordata; order Ceratodontiformes; family Protopteridae; genus Protopterus; species Protopterus annectens. The sequence goes on from NC_056748.1 coordinate 416,660,880, forward strand.
GGGAAACAGAAAATACACCCCTGGAATCCCACCTGTGTCCCTGCTGGACAGGGGAAACAGGTGCTGACTTTGTGGGAACATGGACAAAAGTCGTGGCTAGGCTTATAAGGGCCTCCAGGCCAATAACCTAGTATCCTATGAACCTATGATGAGCACAATTTTAGTAATCTACAATGTTGGTCAGCTATGTTCTCAGTAATGGTGGTGGGTGGCTAACAGACTATATAGAGATTGCTACATGTAACTGGCTTTCATATGAATTCACTTTAACATTCCTCACTGACTCTGAATACTGTACTAGTGTACTATTTTAGCTGGTTGCACATTGGTTCTTTGCCGTTTCTGCAGTTGAAAATGTTCCTGACATTGAGATCTGTTTTGTTTGTATTTTGAAAAAAAGAGGAATGGTATTTTTCAGCAGTGTTTGTTTCAATTTTTTCTTTAGTGGTTGTGGAGTGGAGGAATGACAGATTTGTTATCTGTTCAGCATTTGGAGAATGGAAAGTGTTTGGCATTAGGAGGTTGGAGAGGTTTGTTTATTCAAATGTTCAATATTTGAAGAGTGGAGAGGTCTGTTAGTCAATTCATCTTCTAGTACAATTGCTTTTAAGACTATGAGAGTTTGGTGCTTGGACTGTATTTGCAATTGTTTGTGATATGGTTAGACTGTAGAGCTTGATATCTGCTGAGCACATTTTGGCAGCTTGGATACATTTTACCAGTAGTCTGATCCTTACCTGCCAAAACATGTTGGTTATTACCATGTAGATTATTAGGCTATTGAGAAACTGGTATGTGGTTCTTTTCAGCTCTGGACCAAGATGTTGGGAAATTGCTTATCAATCTGGTTATTGTCTAGACTCATATTTTGTAAAATGATAACTATGTTTGCTACATTTCATTGCTTTATCAGTCTCTAGGTTATATGAGTCACAATTTTTTCATTGTTATTATTTAGTGTGGCAATGTGTATATTTTAACTACTGTTATAGCATTGTTGCAGTTTTTTTGTAAAAGTCAGACAGATTCAATAAAGCCTACACGGTCCATTTGCACCATGATTTGCACACAATAGCAAACTGTTTTAGATTCAGTAAGCCACACAAACAAGGCAAACATCATGGCATGCAAATTACATCATAAGTAGCTGTACGCTAATCAATCAATCCAAGATGGAGGAGGTATTCAACAAGTTATAAAGCAACCATGTAAACTCAGTGCTGGTTTTCCTGCAAATTCCAAAACCTATTGGAATACAGCCATGGAAAGGAGTCTACACAGAAAGAATGTTAGGGGCTGATATTGCTGTAATTCATGTGTATGTGCAACAGGGAGAGGTCTATGCAGCTGCTGATAGCCAAGAAGGAGAAGCGGTTTCAGACCACAGTTAACTTATCACAATCTACATGATGTGGAAATTGTAGAGCACTACAGGGTGGATAGAGACACACTACAGGAACTCTGCACCCTCTGTCTTCCTTAACTCAGAGCCAGGGTAATCTGAGGGGAACCCATACCAGTGGAGACAAAGGTATGTGTAGCACTTAGAATTTTAACTGCAGATACCTTTCAGAGACCAACAGGGGACATGCTGGGAGTGTCACAGGCATCAGCATCCGGGATCCTCCATCAATTCCTGAATATTATGCTCCAACATACCAGTGACCACATATATTTTCCCTGTACTGCTGAGGAAAGGGCCAGAAATATGCAGGTGTTCTACCCAGTATCTCACTACCTTAAGGTACTGGGTACCATAGATTGCACACATGTAGAAATTAAGGCACCACTTGGGGAACAGATAAGGCTTTACATAAGTTTCCACTCTATTAACTGCCAAGTCATGTGAAATGCAAACAGAATCATCCAGAACGTGTGCGCTGGTAACCTAGACAGTTACCATGACTCATGTATCTGGCATACCTCCCAACTGTATCAGATATTCACTAGGGGGGATATCCCACAGGGTCATTTACTGGGGCATGCAGGTTATGCACAGGAACCATAGCTGATGATGCCCATCAGAAATGCAGACACACCTGCTGAAGAATGCCATAATGAGGCACATGCTCAAACCAGATATATCATAGAGCATGTGATTGGGCTGCTGAAGTCGTGGTTCCAGTGCTTAGATACATCTGGGGGTGCCCTGCAATACAATCCACATACATGTACTAAAATATTCACTGTATTTGTCACACTACACAACATCATCCTGAAAAAACACCTTCAGCAGGATCAACAAGGGGAAGGGGGCACACATTCCACCACCAATGGCAAGATCACCATAGCCACACGCAGATGAGGAGACAGAGGGGGAACCAGCAGCTGCTATGGGTGTAGGCAGACATAGCCATGCTTAATATGCCCTTGCATCAGCTAAGAGACAATGCATAGCACACTCCCTCACCACCTAAGGGGCTAAAACCTTCTTTGTATGCACATATATAGACTAACATTGATGCCAGGCAACGCTCACAACCTTTAACTACCAATGTAATGGCTATGTACTGCTAGTATCAGACAGAGCCAGGCATGAACTAAAACTGTTGCAACTGCTGGATTTCCAGGGTAAGTGTTGAACCTGGAGTGTATTATGTAATAATATAAATGATTAGCATATCCTTGAATGTCGTTACTTGGTAATGTAAGCAAGTCAAAGGTGGGTGATTTGTACATAAATGACCTTAAAATGGGAAAGCAGAGACTTATTTCACTTATATTTGTCCATTATTAAGTAGTAGGCCTTAGGCATCAAAGATTCACACAGTCATACATCTCAAAATTACTGACGGTCACATCATGGCTGCAGTTTAGCACCATACGCTTGTTGTGGAAAATCATTAAAGAGAGAAGTTAAAAAGTAATGAGACAAATTTCAGTTTCAGACTTCACAAACCTCACAAGATCATTAACAATACTGATGCAAAAAAAGTATGATGCTATCTACTGTCTAACTTTCTAAGACAAATATAAGTCAAAGGTACAATTAATAATTCAACATCACAAATGCAGATATACTAAGCACTAATTCAGCTATGCACCTTGACCATCAGACACAAAGCTTATGTATCCCTGAATCCAAAAGATAGCAAACAGGGATATGGTACAGTTATCATCACTGCATAAGGTGTTTTGTGTGTGTGTGTGTGTGTGTGTGTGTGTGTGTGTGTGTGTGTGTGTGTGTGTGTGTGTGTGTGTGTGTGTGTGTGTGTGTAGGGGGGGTAGGTAGGAAGCCTAGGCTGACACAAAAGGTTGGTGAGTGTGTGTGAGTAAGAAAGAGAAGCAGACAGACATTTGGATAAAGTAACAAATGGGCAGCAAGACAAAATCAGTTTTAAGCTTCACTGCTGAACCATGCAACTGCTGTGTGTGTGTCTATATGGGTCCTCCATGTGAAATTGGTCTGTGAGTGTCTGCATGAACACAGCCAAGCTCTGTGCTAGCTCTATGTCTTGGTGTGTTGAACAGGCATGAGCCATGCATGGTAGAGGTGGCAGTTCATCATTGTCTTACCCGACTATGAGAACTAGCTCTGACAGGAGTTGGAATGCCATGTCCATGCCCACGGTCAGATGCACTTTTGCTACCTGAATGTGACTGATGTCTGCTGGATGCGCTCCCCTCATGAGGATGCCCAGGACCATGACCCCATGGCCTGCCACATCTGGGTGTGGACAGCTCAACCACTGATGGAGCAGTGGAACTACTGTTACTAGTGAGCGAGATCGGGCACGGCCAGTTTGGCTAACAGCAGATGATGTGGCTGACCTTCGCCCATGAGGATGCCATCCTCCTCCCAGCAGACATATCATCCCAGACACTGCCTATTCCAATGTGTCATTCACCTGATCCATTGACTCGACAAAACGGTGGAGGCAGTCACGCATGTCAACCTGTTCCACATCTACAACCCTAAGCAGTTCTCTGGAGGACCTATGGGAATGTACCTGTGCCTCCATGATTGCCCTAAACATATGTTGACTGGCACAGGAAGACACAACTGGATCAGGTAGAGGATGGACAGCAGTCCTCCTCCAAGTACCCCTAACAACCATCCTGAGTAGCACCTCACCCAGACTTTGGCTACAGCCAGTCAACAGGCACTGAAGCCACAGTAACCACACTTCCCTGATTGATTATCTCACCCTCCCCCTGTCCAATATCTGAGGGCTCACTGGAATGGGTAGGTGTAGGCCTACTGGCTGTGTCCAGTGGAATTACAGGGGATGGCTGTATATCAACCTCAGTGTCAGATTAAACCTCTGTACCCCCCCGACTGTGCCTCTGTTTGACCACCACCGTCATCATCAGAGTCTGCTGATTCTCTGACATCAGGTGGTAGAAGTTCCACACTTCCACTGTCAAGACCACCTGTGATAATAAGTAACAAACAAAGAAAAAATTAATACCTACACTACTATAGTTCATTATATGCTAACAGTGGTGCCACTATTACAGACAGTACAGCAATACACACAACAGTACTGACACCAACATCATACACTAAATATTTCTTTAAACTGCTTATCAGTACTCACATAAAAATGTTTGGCTTACCATGTGCAGATGATTGTAGTCTCCCTATGCTGGATGGTCCTGGAAGAAGTTAAGCAAAAGGTAAGGACAACATCATCGCAATTAACAGTAACACAGGGTCTAAAACTTTTTGCCCTTTTTATGTCCATTAATTATACTTTCAAAAAGAACTTGGATGACAAGTCCAACCTAAGCCAATGTGCTTATATCAGCCAAAATGTGTCATTAACTGTAGCAATCTACAATCCCCCCAAACCAATTTCTTGTTAAACAGATCTAATGCATTGATGTAAATATTTTACTATACAAGGTTATTTAACAATGGAGATACATAAGCTTACCTGGAAGCTCCTCCTGGGTAATAGTAACACCAATGTTAAGGAGATTCTGTTCTGCCCTTTCCTGGGAGGTGTCTGGATCTCTGACAGTGGAGAGGAGCACTTCATTTGCTGTTAGTGGTGGCTGTGTAGCAGGTTCCCCCTGGTACTCATCTGATCACAGGCAACTGCAGCTGCTCTCCTCCATGCAGATGAGATCATGTTGGTGGCCCTATGGCACACCTGATCATATGCCCTGCTGTGGCCACCTACTGAATTCACATCTACAACTATCTGCTGCCAAATTTGCATTCTGCTTGACATATCTCCACATTCCCTCTCAAGCAGAAAGGTGCCATGTCTCCTAACAGCTTCCACAATGACCTGATTCTCAGGGTCACTGAAGCGTGGTTTCTCCGGGAGTGAGACGCCTAGGTGCTATAGTCCTAAGTGTCCTAAAATATGACAGAAGGATAATACACAAGTATCACATAACTAAAAAATATCTTTTCCTAGATAAAGCAGAAAAGGTAGCATTTCAGTATTAACCACTTGAGAAACATAAAACAGTCTAGATATCTGAAATATGAACAAGAAGAATTGTGTGATTGTAACATATTACATTCACACACAAGGCAAGGCTGAAGCCAATGCCATCAGTGCACGTCTAAGTAATGCATACAGATAACAGTAGCATTTGCTAATAAATATATATATATATATATATATATATATATATATATATATATATATATATATATAAATATGAAACAGATTATGCAGATATATCTCAGAGTAATGCCCTCTTCTGTGTTCTCCACATATACAAGTCTCCTTATCTTCAGGTTCCCTTGCTACATGGTTGCCTTCCTTTTTATGGTGTAGATTCAAGGCTGTTAGCATGATGAAGATGTAAATGAGGTGTGGACTCATTAGAATTGCTGAATCCCAAACTTTTGGCTCAGTATAGCAGATGTAAACATAGTACAGGCACTCCCTTAGTGTCTGTTGCTAATGAATTGCAACTGTGAATGATTACTGGTAGGGGGAAGAAAAACACAACAGGAATGCAGACTACCCTACCTCCAGTGGGTGTGCAGGTTAGACTTACAAAGTGTATAGAAGTAATTTTGTTAAGGATGGAAATGTAAGTAAGCAGCACACAATTCACAGGCTCTGTTCATTAACATGCAACCTCCCCTTCATTTATTGACAACTGTATATTTATTATTGCCATTTAATATCTTCACACAGTTTAAGGACAAGGATATAGAATGCCTTAGAGACTGAATGCTCAGGTTACTGGTCAGATAAAACATGAGCAACAAACACAGACAGGTAAGACAGAGTTGCATGTATACAAGAAATAGTCATAAATGGTTATATGATCACTCAGTGTACTACATCTGAAATGTATGCATGTACAAATAACTGTTATGTGGTTTCTTAGTACTGTAGATGATGTTGCAGTTGGCTGTATGCAGAATGATTTCAGTTTCCTGCTGCAAAGCTGTTTGTATGGCAAAGAGGGATAAGACAACCTTACTGTGCTCTGAAGGGTGATTGGTGTCAGGATTCATATCCAGACCTGTGTAGAAATATTTCATGTGTACTAATAAACATTTTGTAGTGTTTATATCATAGATTGGTTTTCATCATTTCAACTACATTTTCCTTTTATTTTAATTGTTTTTTTTTTTTTGGTCATTGTTTGCACTGTGTGCAACTTAGCGCAAACAAGGGAAATGGAGGAAATGAATGTCAGGTTTGGCTGTGCTTATCTTGTTTGCATGACACTAAGCAGTATGCAAACTAGAGTAGTGGCCCACACAAGAAGCAGACACAGCACCTGCAGATAAAAGTGCAAAGGTCAAAAAGAATGCAGTGTTACAATTTTTGCTTTACATCACACAACACCACTAAGCAGTGTTGAGCAGTGGTTAACAAGGTGCCCCATCACCTACAGTCATGGAGCACCTGCAGACAGGGTACAGACAGCCAACATTTGAAAACAAGTGCTTTCAATTAATTTTGTTGGGCACCGCATAAACACGTGTTGCAAGGAGGTTAACATAGAGTTGTAAGTGTAGGGCTGGAGTACAGATGGTCCTGGGTTCTCGTACAAGGTGTGCAACCTATTTTTACTGTTGTGACAGTGCAGTTTATAGCAATGAACTCTAAAATAGACAAGTGTTATTTCACCATTCTTATGCATCAGGTGTAAGTGTTGGGTTTCTATACACATGGTCCTGGGTTCTAATACAGGATATTCCAGACATTTTTACTGTTGTTCCATTTCCCATTATATTCACTCTCACTTATAACACATTAGATAGTGAATCTGATTTGAATTATATGTATGAGGGATAAGAAACCCACAGTGTGTTTTCAGATCTATGACTGAGGGTATACTGTCTACTATATTTCTATAAGTATAATTCTGCTATCTGGGCTTGCATGGCCTTCTCAATTAAATACGACACATACACAAGTGGATATATATATATATATATATATATATATATATATATATATATATATATATATATATATATATATACAAACCTTGTCAGATCACACACATACATGTGTAATGCTTCAAACTGTCAGCTGTATTTATGAATGATCCCTGACTGTGTCTGAGCAGTACTTCTGTGGGAAATATAGAAATTCAACACTGTGGAAGAAGGAGTAGAGTTGGTAAAGGTAGATGAGTTCAAGTACTTGGGATCAACAGTTCAGAGTAATGGTGAGTGCGGAAGAGAGGTGAAGAAGAGAGTACAGGCAGGGTGGAATGGGTGGAGAAGAGTGTCAGGAGTGATTTGTGACAGACAGGTACCATTAAGAGTGAAAGGGAAGGTCTACAAGAGGGTAGTGAGACCAGCTATGTTATATGGGTTGGAGACGGTGGCATTGACGAAAAGGCAGGAGTCAGAGCTGGATGAGGCAGAGTTAAAGATGTTAAGATTTGCACTGGGTGTGACTAGAATGGACAGGATTAGGAATCAGTATATCAGAGGGTCAGCTCAGGTTGGACAGTTTGGAGACAAAGCAAGAGAGGTTAGATTGCGTTGGTTTGGACATGTGCTGAGGAGGGATGCTGGGTATATTGGGAAAAGGATGCTAAAGATGGAGCTGCCAGGTAAGAGGAAAAGAGGAAGGCCTAAGATAAGGCTTATGAATGTGGTGAAAGAGGACATGCAGGCAGATGGTGTGAAAGAGCATGATGCAGAGGACAGGAAGAAATGGAAACAGACGATCCGCTCTGGCGATCCCTAACAGGAACAGCCGAAAGAAGATGATGATGATGAACACTGTGGAAGAAAATGTTTTCTTCCTTTGAATCCCACACTTTAAAAATCAGTTTTATCATTGTATAAAGCCAAAAGCAAATGTGTCAGGTCATAACATTTATGCCCCAAGTGCATGTCTGCAAACTTAATTCACCTAACATTTACCTTCCATTTTTCAATACATATTTCCAGGCAACATTACCAGACACCCTCAAACAAAGGTCAAGTGTCAGATTAACCTTCCTATTTCAAATATTTATGCCATCCCTGCTTGGCACTGCTGAACTCTGCTTTACATAATGCAAATGTGGTTGGCATCATTGCTCAGATTTGCGCACTGCAGGTAAACATGATAATTGGAATTGGCAGGAAATCATCATTTTCCATTGTGTTAGGTCAGGTGTTAGACATGACTAGAGTTAGTGGGGAAGATAATGGGGAAGATGCCCAGTTAAGGGCACAGAGATGGGGTATCCAGGAGTGCAGGATATTTATTAGACTCCTGGTAAAGTGCCACAGTCAAAGGGTTCTGCAGGGGGACTATTCTGGCTCGCAGTACAAGTCTGAGGCATAGACCAGTTTGGCTCAGGGTGTATCCAGTGCTACTGGCATCCCACACACTGGAGAACAATATAGGCAACATTTTAATGACCTACACAGGTGCAAAAGGGATACCTTCAACCACTGGTTGACTGAATTTGAAACTGCGGACATCCCACAGCTGTGTGAGTATGATATTAAGAGAGTATTTGTAATACCTAGGAAGCTAAATATAGGCAAGAATGGTATGCATAATGCTGTTCTGCTGTTTTCTTTTCTTTCCCCAGCTAATACTGACATAAAGTCCAATCGATGTGTCCATACTACTCAAATGGAGAGACTGAGGGAAGCAAGTGGTATGTATGCAGCACAAGAGAAGTATTATTGTAGCTTTAAAAGCAAATTGAGCATGCATAACCTAATTGTAACAGCAAGTATGCATGTATTAGTGTGTAGGACAAACCAACTCTAGGAGTCAAATATTAGTCTGTAGTCAGAGATTCTGGGTTCAAATATCACAAGTCACAACTATACAGTACTGCATTTCTTTAATAATATTTACATCAAATTAAACTCTATACATGTGGCATAAATGTCCTGCTGTTAACTGTAATCTGTATAACTGGAACACACATATGTGCAATATATGCCCATTTCAAGGATTACTTTCAGCAGTCTGTATATATAGTGTGCATTTGTTAGGATGTATACTTAAATGTAATACTTCAGATAAATAGTTGTATAATTGTATTAATCCATTGTATGTCACTTATGATGGTATTAATTTTCTCTCTCTTTTTGTCTCATCCCAACCCTTGTCTCTCTTTTTTATTTTCTATTATGTGTCATCAAAATGTCTCCATGTCATCCATGTGTACCAAATCACTAAATGCTACAAAGCACAGTGAGGTAGGCCAGCCCCAGTGAATCAGCCTCCACTACACTGGTTCCAGCACCGATGCCCAGCATGTCTTGGACCCAACCTGGCAGCACTATCTCTGCTGTCCCTGCATTGCCTGCACATTCAGGTAGTTCTGCTCCAGAAGTTGGTGCATTGGTACGTTCTGGGAGCAGTGGGAGAAGTGGTGATTTCATCACCCGCTGGCAGATGCCAGGGTTTATGCAGAGGGTCATGCACTGCACCATTTGTGGACACCTATGCCAGATGGAGAGGCTGCTCTCCCTCATGGTACATAGGAGGAGAAGATGTCATGCACTACAGCAGCTTTCAGAATAAGGGGACAGTGATGACAGTCTAGTGGGTGAGGAATCAATTCTCACTATCTCCATGTTTGACGGGCATGAGTGTGTGTTGTCCCCTCCCTCACCCCAATCATGGTATCACCCAAACTTTTGTGTCTGTCACCATCCCTGTATCTTGTCTTGTTTGTTTGCATTTGCTTCCTCACCTATCCAACTTACCTGACCCAGAAATACCTACTTCCCTTACCCAGTAGTCCTCTCTTACTGAATTTAAAAAAAAAAATGGGCACCTGCCCCACAAAAAAATATCTTCCTATACATTGCTCTCCATTTTGCACATGTCTCATCTTGACACACTTGATTCTGTCAAATTGGCTATACAACTTGAGTACATTGTTGTCACCCCTGTCTGTGGAGTTGACAGTCCAAATTCAGCTAATATTCTGCACATATTATCAGTTTTTACAGTTGAAGAAATGGATAGCTATGTTTTTTTTCCTACCACTCTCCTGCACATTCCTGCATTGCTTTCTCTTTGTTCTTTCCCCTGGTTGCTCCCCATTTCACCACTTCCCTATCTACCCCATTTTAAAACCTATTATCTGGTCAAAAAATAGAACACCACACAACATACATAAGCACCAGAATAAGCAATGGATCCGTTCATTTTTTTTTTGGCCTCTATGAGTGAGTGGAGTTTGGCATCATGCACCAATGCCAAGTGACTATTAGCGGCTCTAAAATGCTATGGTTTCCTCCGCACAATGCTGCTCAACCCAGCTGCACTATGCCAATACACAGGAACACATGTGCTATAAAGAATTCATATCATTGCATTATCACTGTTTATCTAAAATTATTAGATACACCTGGATTTGAAACCAGTATCATCTTTGCTCAAAAATAAATGTGTTACTGCATTTTCACCTGCTGTCACAGATTCAGCTAAGCTACAGGTATGTTTCATAGACTCAATACTAACTGTCAGACTTTTACCAATGTGTTTTGCATTTCTGCACTGCTTAACTACAGGCAGACAGGGAATGTAATGGAAATGTGTATCTCACATGCACAAAGACATGCATCTGGAGCATTTCTCCCCGTGCCTCTGCTGAAAATTGGCTTAGTTCCAAGTTGGACTTTCCCGGTAAACAAATGTTAAATAAATAAATAAAAATAAAATAAATAAACACTTTGCCAACCATCTCACAAACCTGCTGCTCGTCTCTGCCCTATGCAAAGTCAATATTAACATATATTAGTGCTGTTTACTTTCCATTTCCTCTTTATGCCATGAAACTACATGTGCAAAAATAACAAACTGAAGGCCCTATCTAACAATATGTCACTTATTTACAATGCAGCCATATGTTGCCTCCCACCATGCACTGCAACTCTGGTGTGTCAGTACTTTTTCACAAATATATCAACTACACTACGTAAATTAATATCAGATGTGTGATATGAAATACATGTCATTCTGGTGACATGCAGAACAAGAACTATCTCCACAGTTGAACATGGCCACACATCCATCAACTGACGCTAGGAATTATTGACCCATAAGCCTAACCAGTCTTATCTGCAAAGCTATGGAAAGAATCATCATGGACCCTATCCAAAGTGACATAGGCAGCCTTCAAACCACTTCACCCAACCAATTTTAGTTTTGTCAAGGGCAAATCTTGCTTATGAAACATAGTAGATTTTGATAATGTCTCCAAAGCCCTGGATGACCAGTTTCCAGTAGAGTACCACAAGGATCTGTGCTGGGCCCTCTACTGTTTGCAAACTATTTCTCTGAAGTCCAGGCAAAGGTAGATGGCCTGTGGCTTACTATGTTTGCAGATGACCATCAACTCGGCACAATCATATAGAGTTCCCGAACAATGTTAACATATTACAGAAAGGGCTGATACAGACAAATGATTGGTGCCAAACTCATTGGCTTAAACTTAACACCAAAATATTGCCTCATTTTCCCCTTTGGCAAAGAAGTACCCCTGCTAATTATGATATACATAGCACCCCTCTAAGCTCAAACCTAGTGGTGCGAGACTTGGGAACATAGGTTGATGTCAATCTAAACTTCGATCACTATGTGTCCATAGTGGTAAGGCATGCATTCTACATTGTGCACCTTATAAATAAGGGCATCACATCCAAAACCAGAGAGGTCATAGCTCCACCATACTTGATCTTTATCCGACCACTAATTGAGTATAATTGTCCCTTCTGTATGTACCTCACCACACACCTGCAGCAACTGCAGTAACTACAGTGGTTTCTGATCCTGAGAATCCAGGGCCTCCAAAACATGACATACATGGAAACAATGTGCCTATCACTGCACTCAGTATCATACAGGCAGCTGAGAGGTAACCTGTGCCTGGCCTACAGAGCAGTCTCAGACCCTGCCCTACTGGAAATGCTGGACATCCACAAATCAAATGGGACAAGAATAACTTGCTCCGGGGATCTCAACCTAGTGTGTGACATGAACTGAACATGCTGGAGAGACAGATATATCTCTTAGTGATTACCTCTCTGCTGAAACAGGCTTTCAATGGATGTGACGCAGTGCTCCTCAATGACTCTATTCAAGCACAACCTTGACAACTGGATGGGTGATTGTAAATTCACCCCAGGGGTGTTACATATGTCCCTCATGGACAGGGGCAGTTGGTGCTGATCACAAAATCACTCTGTTAACAACAAACATCTAACCATGCTGAATAAGTACTTTAATATTTACACAGCTATGCTTGTAAAGGCCCTAGGGCCATTAGCCTAGTAAACTCCTATGAACCTATGAAGCTATGAACCTATGCAGACCTCCCAACATCTTCTCTCCTATATCTAATGCTGATGCCATCAACTATAAGTTGTCCTGCAGGCTTGTAAAAGTCAGACTTGTGCCATGGAGCTTGCTTAAAGTACTGAGCTCTGTAGTCTGTGTACTTAGGTAGGGGTTCTGTTCTCACTGCAGTCAAGTAAGTGTGTGTGTGTGTGTGTGTGTGTGGGTGTGTGTGTGTGTGTGTGTGTGTGTGTGTGATGTCATCAGCTGTATCTGATTTGTGGATGTGCACTATTCTCACCGGGGTAGGGTCAGAGACTGGCCTGCAGGCCAGGCAGAAGTAACCTCATCCTATACAATCCAGATTACAGTAACGTGGTTTCAGTCTCTCCACACATCATGACATGGTTTGTAGGCCCTCTGTTTTCTTGGTGAGAAACCCCTGTGGTCTCTCCAGCTCTGTATGTGTCTGGTGAGGATGCAAATGAGAGCGCTATACTCTATTACTGTTCTGATGAGGTTCAAGTACAGTGATGTAATATAATCCTCAGTTCTGAATACGATGGCATGACTTATGATGTGCACAACATAGGCTTTCAATACCAATGTGGAGACTTGGTGGTCGAAGTTTAGATTGCTGTCTATGTGTGTTCCCAGTGATTGCATCACTGGGTTTAGCATAGTGGGACTGTAGTCAATGCTGTAATTAGCAGGAAATTCCACTTCACAGAAGGACAAAATAAAGACACATGTTTGCCTTTATTTGTAGACCGTGTGGCTTTGTCACCAATCATTTGTCTGTGTTAGCCCCTTCTGTAGTATGTTATCATCATAGAGGGACTCAATTATTGCACCCAGTATGCAAGAACCAATAAATGCATTAAGCCAACGACCGTATACTTTAGCCTGAACTGTTGAGAAATAGAGTCCAAACAGTAATGAGCAAAGCACAGATCCCTGTGGTATGACAATGGTGATAGCTCTACTGGTACAGGTTGATTCACAAACTTTCACAGTATGTGTTGTGTCAATGAGCCAATTGATTACCCATCTAGTGACGTTAAGGGTTAATCCCCAACTGGGTGAATTTCTCAATGATACCTGCATGGGGGATTGTGTCCAAACCCTAGGCCAGATCAGGATAGCCAGTATGCACTGTCTTACCTTCATCCATGCCTATCACACAGAATTAATGGGCTGTGACAACATCACAGCTCATCTACCGCATGACTCAGCACATACACTTTTCTGACACTGTCGAATACACACTTCAACACACCCCACACACAGACTATGCTCCTGTAGAAGGTTGTACATCAACATGCATTCATGTGAGTGAGGGGGGCAGCACCCGATGTATGTATGTATAGACACATCCTGACTCTCCTCATCCATGAGGTAGACCAACATATCATGGACCTTTTACTAAATGGACACTAGTAATATGCCAGATGTGTGCAATAGACCTGTGTGAGTTGTTAATGCTACATCATGTCTGTTACATCTGTTAGATGTCCTAAAAGAGGTCATCAAGGGCATGCATGATGACAACACTATCATCCTTTTGAACTTGACAAGCCCAAGGTGTTTGTTACAAATCCACACTGAGGTATTCACTCAGCACTGTCAGATGTGGCCATAAACACCTATATCACTAAGTGGGGAGACCACTGCATCACATATGTGGCATCTAAATATGTTGAAATGTGTGAAGTGAACTATATCGCAGGTCCAATGATCAGGTCCGTACATCAGGGCTGTCTGCTAGGCCCTTTCCTGTCCATTACTTAAGTTACAGACATCACAAATGGCATGCAGATCCTGTGTCCAAACAGCTGTATGAAGGACTACAGATTGTGAGCAATCATCGGCTCCGGCTGTGATATTACTATAATACAGACGGTATCAACACACAGCAAAGATTTCTGCCACAGCCATGAAAACACCTGCAATGACACAAAAAGATGGGGGGATTTGTTACATCAGGAAAACAAATACACAACCCAATGTACACATAGGTTTCATAGCTGGTTACTGGGCTATTGACACAAAGATCTTTATAAGCCTACCCATGTGTACCCAATTACTAGTGAAATCCAATATAAAAGATCTTGCCTAAACTTGAGATGTTAGTTAGCAATGGCGCTATAATCAGACCAATAGGTATGTGACCTGTGTCCTGGGGTAAATGGTATATGGAACATCCACCAGCATGTGGACACAGTGCTGACTACTCCTTTGTATGCAACACAACTACTGAGTATGTGCAGGACATCCACATCACAGGCCATGATACCGCCATAGTTCACAGCCTTCATCATACCAATAACTGAGTACAGTGCACCCTTCTTCATGCACCTCACTACACATCTTCCAGTGATGTGTAACTGAAGTGTACCACCTTTGCCACAGCGAGCTGTCACACATCTTATTGGCCATACCTAGGTATTCCTTTCATGGCATAAACATTACTGTCTGATGGTGTAGAAACCCCATGAAGTTGTTACACCAGATGCATGTGTGATACCTGTTCCAGTGATGCTCACAGTACATACATAGCTGTTTGACAACATTAATAGCATAGGTAACATTTGTACCAGTGTCAACTAGCCTGTATTGATCTTAATGTCACATACAGGTATAGCAGTGTTCCCCCTAACACCTCCGGCAGATGTTACAATGTCAGGACAGTGTGCGTGATTACTCTCTTAGAGTGCAGACATGTCATAATAGCTGTATAAGTGTTTTTGTGCAGAACCCTCTCTGATCACTCTAAATCACATATGTTATGACAGATATGAGATTACTGGTGGTATTATTCTGATATTGTCCATGACTGTGCGTGCTCCTTTTAATGTTGTCCATGAGCCTTTATCTGTGTCCCACTTGTTGGAGACCTTAGCTGAGACTACAGTCATATTCAGGCAACTTGGTTTGCACAGCTTCACAATATGCACCCTACCCCATTTGTATATAACATCACTGATAGATGTCCTCTGCATTGTTCATGTAAGGATGCTTATCTCAAACAAACAGCCTCCCCGATGCTATGTCACCTTGTGTGACAGTCACATAATACACATTTTCACTGTGCAGTCCCTATTGTGCCATATTGATATGTGATTGGTGTTACTGCTACAATTGTCTTCCATTGACATGCCCTCATCTGGTGTACATTAGGTTGGTTCACCTGTCCTCTTTCCCTGTATTCATTCCTACAATGCATCTGTTTGTCCCTATTAAATACACACACTTACCCTGAGTGTTTATTTTACATGGCAGTCCATGTACCCTTACAGATCATTTACACAATATCAGGACAGAATGCCATGAATGGAATTTCACAATACTATGCACTGTATACACTGTCCTGTATTGTGTTTGGACCATATACATATCACACCTTATATCTTTAAGTCTGTTCCTTATACAATTTGTGGTTTTCTGCCATATCACTGGGATGACCTCAGGACTGATGTCACTAAATAATTACATACATTTGAGTTTCAGACTTCAAATCCTTCAGAAAATGTATCTTAACACAAACCGCTTATTATTCTTGCACATTTCTAATGTACAAATATGTAGATTTTGTCCCTATTTCTGGGTCACTGTCCCCCCATTATGTTGGGCTTTGCCCAAATTTCTTGCACTAAGTGGTTGAGAACTATGGAAACGTATATATGTTATGCCCTGGTAATCATTGTGGCATTTCATGCAAACCCAGTAACCAACTGTACCCTGCTGTAGACAAGATTGCTATCCATGTTGCTTTACATGGTTTCCTGCCCAGCAACACTGTTGCCAGCCACAAAACTGCGCTTATTTATATTTAAACTTGGTATGCAGCACGAATATGTAATTAGTGCTGTTGCTTGCCGCTCATCACTGCGCACACATGTAAACTCCGTGTAGGCTTCACGCAAAGCCTACACAGAGTTTAATGGATCCCAGGGAATGTCTTCATTTAATGAGTATTGTTTTATCAAATTATTTCATATTTTACAGCTGTTATTAAAGTCATATCAATTGTTTTACATTGTTTGAGTAATAGTTTGAGGAAGAAAGCACTATAATAAAATTGAACTTGGTTATTAGAGTCAGGTGATCTCAGAAGACTAGTTTAAAATACATGAACATTATCTTGTTGAAACAGAAGTGAAATTATAATAATGAACCTGATAAAACAAGGGCCGCTCTCAGGACTTCATATGTTGTTTGACAAGTCAAGGAATAAAAATTATAATAATGAACCTGAAAAAACAAGGGCTAGTCTCAGGACTTCATATGTTGTTTGACAAGTCAAGGAATAAAGAGTAATGAGTACCTTCTAAACTTCCAGATTGTTTCAATCCAGCTCAGTTTTATTTTAAGCTAAAAGCAGATTGCAAGGATATAAAAGAATAAGAAAATTGTTTGGACTTAATTGTTTTGGAGAGGAAAATGCTAAAAGCATTGGAGCATATTAATTTTTCCTTAAAAGACTAGCATGATTTAATTATGAAAAGAGTGAATATATAGCATAACAGATGTAGTAATGCAGTAGTTTTGACTTGTAGCAAGGGATATGGGTCACAGATACAGTAATGAGATGTAGAAGAATGAGGTAGATAGATGTAAACTGCTACTTGCTGTGCTGTATAGGATGAAGTTAAGTAAGGGGGGATGTTCATTTCTAACTGAGGATGAAAACAGAAATGCAGTATGGCAGATAAAGATAAAATTAACAATATGGGCACAAGGTGGTGGTGTTTAAGATAGAAATGCGAAATAAAAGAAAGCAGAGTATGGGATGAGTAACTTCTGGATTGAGAGGGTTGTGAGGTAGTTATAGCAAGATCAGTAACACTAAGTATAAGAGAACATGTTGCCTTAGTGGACTTTCATTTTTGGATTAGGTACATTTTAACCCTCACAGTATATGTCTCTCCTACAAAGTTTGCATCCTAGCAACAAAATATCCCATTCTCTCTCGCCCTCCCTCCTGTTGTCCGTTTTTCTGTTATACCCACAGTGCCACTTCATTCTTCCATGAGTACTGTATAAAACTCAACTGTCTAATTACCCATGTTTCTTACATTATGTTGGACGACACTCCATAACTTTCCTTTCCCCTTTCTCTGATAATAGCTCCCCCCTCACATTTCCTTCATCCTACTCCTCTAGACCCACAAAGAGTATCCCTGCCCTTCTCTGCATATGCAGTTCATAGGTTCATAGGTTAATAGGTTCATACTAGACTATCGGCCCTAGGGCCTATACAAGCCTAGCCATAACAATTCCCTGGCTATTTCTTCCCACACTATTTACTTCCCTGGACCCCTGTCTAGCAGGGCGACTGACATGATCCCCGGGGTGAATTTCCTTTCTCCCATCCAATCATCAAGGTTCCTTTTGAAGAGGGCCAAATAGGCACTCTGCTTGACATGTATGGGCAGTCTATTCCAGAGTCTGGGGAGTCTCTGGGTCAGGAACCTATCCCTCCAGCATGTTTTGTTTATTGTGATGACAAGATTTAGATCCCTGGAGCGTGTGGCTCTGAGGGATTGGGATTTCTTCAAATGTAGCATGTCCAACAGCTCTGGGTTTGGCATGGCCTTGTATGTTAAGCAGAGATTGCCTCGGAGTAGACGATATGCGACAGAGTGTAGCTGGAGTTTTTTAAGGTGGTCAGCAAGGGCATCTGGTTTAGACCTGTGATTCTTTTAATGAGGTATTTCCGTGGCCTTTCCAGTTGTTGCAGGTGTCTTGAGAGGTACATACCAAATGGGGCATTGTATTCTATAATGGGTCTAATAAGGGATGAGAACAGTGGGACAATGACCTCCTTTTTTCTGGATGAAAAGCCCTTAGTGATGAGGTGTGCCACATAGAAGGATTTCCTGACTGTTGTGGCGATGTGGTTATTGAAGGTGAGACCACTGTCCACCTGTGTCCCTAAGTCTCTTATCACACTTTCAGTGTTTAGTGTACTGCCACCTATGTGATAATTCATGGGTACATGTTTTTCCCAAAGGGGATAACTATACATTTCTTGGCATTGAGCTTGAGCCCATGGCTCTGGCACCAAGCATCTGTTTCTGTAAGGCCCTTTTGTAGAGTATCCGCATCATTTGGGGATTCAATAATGGCTCCCAGTTTGCAGTCATCTGCGAACTTTGTTAGCTAGAGTCCCTTAGTGTTGGCCTGTACTTCAGAGAAGTAGATGCCAAACAAGAGAGGTCCCAGGACTGAACCCTGAGGTACTCCACTTGTCACTTGTCTGGAGCTGGATTTGGAGTCAGCTACTTTTACAGTGTGGGTTCTGTCAGCAAGCCAGTTGGCAACCCATTGAGTGATATAGGGATTAATGCTCAGCTTAGTAAGTTTATCTATGATTCCAGAGTAGAGGATGGTGTCAAAGGCCTTGGAGAGGTCCAGATAGGCTGTGTGGACTGCCTTACCCTCGTCCACAGCTCTGGAGACTGATTCAAAGAAGTCAGTAAGGTTCAGGAGACAAGATCGGCCCTTCACGGACCCAAACTGGGTGGGATCCAGTGTTTTAAGGTTGCCAATGTCTTTGTTTATAAGTTCCATGATAATATGTTCCATGGCCTTGCAGATCAGGCTCATCAGACTGATGGGGTGGTAGTTCCCGGGATCCAAGTTGAATCCCCCCTTGTGGAATGGGATAACTGTAGCTGTGCGCCACTCAGTGGGCACGAGGCCTGAGGTGAGGGTATGATTAAACATGACACTTAGGTGAGGTGCCAGTTCATTTTGTAGTTCATGTAGTACACAGCCTGGGATGTCATCTGGTCTCATGGATGCTGTATTCTTAGCTTTAGAGAGTGCATTTTCTACCTGTGCGGCCATTATTACCAGAATATGGCAATCTTCCAGTATTGAGATGGGCCATTTAGGGGGTGAGAGGGGGGTGAAGTTGGCACTGAATCAATCTGCCAGGATATTGGCAATATCCTTGGGATCAGTATATTTAATGCCATTCTGTTGTAGCTCAGAGCAGATCTGAGCATTGCCATTTAGATTCTTGACATAGTTATAGAATGCCTTGTGGTTGTCTTTGGGATCTTTGGCAATTTTATTTTTGGAACTAGCTTTGGAGGATTTTATGAGGGATCTCAGCTTCTTACTAAGGCTGGTAAGGGAGGTTTTTGCATCCAGGGATTTTCCTTTTTTCTGCAATAGTTTTTTCCTTTTGTTGTAAAGTTTGTTTATGGCAGGGGACCACCAGATTGGCTTCCCTTTTTTGGAGGAGAGCATCTTGGTTCTATTTGGGATGGCACGATTCATGCATGAGTGGATGTGCTCGAACAGTGCCTTAGTGTAGGACTCAGCAGTTGAACTTTCAGTTCCCGTCTGCATGGGTGTCATGAAGTTTGTAACTTCTGACTTGAGTGGCATGAAGTTGGTCTTGGAGACGTTTTTTATGGATGTTAACTTACTGGGGGGTGGGGGTGGGATGTGGATGTTAAGGGTGATTAGCTTATGGTCTGATCTGACCAACGAGGGGGTGACCATAGGTGTGGAGCATCGATTTCCCATGTTGGCAATGACCAGGTCTAGGATATTGGAGCCCCTAGTGAGACTATGGATTAGTGGATCCAGGGCACTGGAATTTATGAATTCTAAGAACCGTTGGGCAAAGGTGTTGATGCATGAGTAGTTTTCCCAGTTAATGGCAGCGTAGTTGAAATCACCCAGTATTAGGGTGTTTGGTTGTATATTAATATTTTCCAGTATGTTTAAAAAGGTGTAGTGAGAATCTTGGGGCATGGTGGGGAATCTGTAGCAAGCTACAATTTGGACTGCAGTCTTACCTAGCGTTAGTTGCATCTGAAGAATTTCAGATGCATTGTGTTGGGCAACTAACCTGGTGGTGTGAGTATCCTTGGTGAATATGGACACTCTTCCACCTTTAGTGTTTCGATCCTGGTTTGGTAGCCAAAAAGTGTGGTAAGAGTTGTAGCCTGGTATTGCAGGGGTGCTCTCTGGAGCCTTGAACCAGGTCTCAATTACTGCACAGTTAGCGATGTTCTCCATTTTTAGGAGTGCCTTGAGAGAGAGTGCATTTTGAGGTTTAGACTTCTAGCATTGAGTAGCATTACCTTCAGATTTTGCATGCTTGTACCTGTTACGGTGGTGGTTTTGTCCTTTGAACTTTGCTTAAAAAAGGCACTATAGGGGTGGCAAGAGCTTTAGCCAGTAACCTGAATCCCAGGGGCGACAGGTGCAGACCATCTCTGGCAAAGCACCATGGTCTGTCGATCATGTCGTCCCAGGCAGACAGATACTGGATCCCCTTTGAATGACACCAGAAGCTTAGCCAATTGTTGAAGTCAATTATTTTGTCCTTATATTGTGGTATCATTCTGGGCAAAGGCAGGATGCTACTCAGGGCTAGGGTCATACCTGCCTGGGCCACATGATCCGAGAGCTCTTCCATGTCTCTTTTCATGTAGTCCAGGGAGGTACGTCTCAAGTCATTCACTCCAACATGGACAATGACAGAGTCATATTTGTACTTGTTGTGGAGTGACTTGAGTGCATGCGTTATGTGGCGGATCCTGGCACCCGACCGGCAGCTGAGTGTAATTTTCTCCTTGTTCAGCCTGTTGAGTAGGACATCAGTGTGCCTGACTATAGAGTCACCTATGACTAAAGTGTTGGGTACGTTATCTTGCTTTAGGTGCTGTTGCTGGGTGGCACACTGGTGCTGTGAGCTATGTGACACTTTGGTTGTGATTGGTGTTTGTTTGTGTTTCAGCTTCAGAGGTTCTTGTTGCTTGGGCAGGTTACAGTTAAGTGCCTCCGCATATGTGGATTTAGTGTTGCTATGTGTGGGTGTTGGGGGTGTGAGTTTAGAAGGGCTATGTGTTGCTTGAGGTGTAGTGTGGGTGTTAACCTTCTCCTCTTGACTGTCTAGCACAATCTTGGGTGGAGAGAGCTTTGCTTCCAGTTTGGCTATGTAAGTGCATCTCTCACAGGTCGTAGTATTGGTTGGTAGGAGGAGAGGGTTGTCTGTGTACATGAGGCAACTGCTGCATTGCCCCAGTATGCCCAGATTCACCAGGTGGACAGGAGAAATCAACGGAAGCTGACCCTTGGACATGCCTGGTTTGGTGCTTTTTTTTTTTTTAAGTACAGGAGCTGTTTTCCCTTACCTTAGCAAGGTACTTTGCAATTATAGGCTGTTTAGTGCCTATGATTAATTTCTCCTTATTAATAAGGAGAGTTGAGTGCTTGTATCAGTTTAAGGTTTCCTAGTGCTTTCCAGCAGGTATTAGAGCAAGTGCTAGTCACAGGGATGCTTAAAGGGAAGATGGAAAAAAAATGGTTTATCCTAAACACTGCAGTGTGCACTAGAGAAGTTAGATGTGAAAGTAGGTAATTTAAGTTTTACCTGTCTAAAAAGTTAAGTTTTAGTGGAGAGTCACTATTTTTAAAACAGCAAGATAGATTGAAAGGGGGTGATCATTTTTGTATTCCGGTACTATGGAATATAGTAGAATGGCCAATAAATTTAAATAGTTGAAGGGGAGTAATTTCACAAAATGATAATTTTGTGCTTACTCACACAAGCCAGTGAAAGCAGAGAGGAAATGAGATATATGGTCAGATTAACATAAGAGGTAGGCAGCTAGAAAGTGGTATTTAAGAACATGACAGCAACAGGGTGGAGGGTGGGGAAAAATTTCTGCCTGACTCACAAGAAACAGAGCTGTGATGTCTTTTGAAGTTTTAATATGCAGTTAAAAGCAGAACACAAGCAAAACACAAGGTAAAGAAAACAAATCACAGCACTCAAAATATAAAAAGGCAATAAACCAATACAAAATACAACAAATAAAAAGCAAACCAACCTTTCCCTCACAGCAAAGTGTAGCAGAGTCTGGGTGAGCCTTTCCAATAAAGCTCTGACATGTTTTATTTTACCCCTTAAATAGAAGGCTTAGTTCCTAGCTCCACCCCCCTCAGTTCACAAATGATTAACCTTAAGTGACCTCTTCTATCTTATGTATGATCAGTTCTAATTTCTTCCTGACTCACAAGAAACAGAGCTGTGAGTTAGTTACTTACTTCTCCTTCAGCACTTGTTGTCCATCATTACAAGTTATCACCTTCACATAATTTGTGAAACAAATCTAAATTTTTTCTGTAGTTAGTAACTTATAGGTTCATAGGTTAATACTAGGATAACTGCCTATGTGGGCCATTTTAAGCCTAGCCAATTATCCCATTTGGTGCTTAAAATTAACCTATGCCATTAAGCTTAGATTCAGTTAACCCATTCCAATATCTATATTATATATTACTCTAGTGATAACTACTAAATCAGACATAGATATCTGGAGGGGACTCGTGCACTGGGATAAAGCGGGTAGGAGCTGCCTCTGTCCATTAGTAGTACAGCGGTAAATTTTGAGGTAAATTTCCTATTTCACCAAGCACTGATCGAAGTTACATTTGAATGTGGCCAGGGATGATCTTTCTTTTACATGGAAGAGGAGTCTTTTCCAGAGCAGTGGTATTGTCTGTGAGATATACTTATCCCTCCAAACTGTTCTGTTAATGTCAGAGAAGAGGTTTAAGTCTCTAGATTGAGTATTTATGATACCATTTGATTTGTGAATGTGAAGTAAGTTTATTAGTAATAGGTCAGAGTATACCTTAATTTCTATACACAGGTCACCTTTTAGCAGTCTGTTAGAGACCAAATATAGTAATAGGGCTTTGGGATGGTCCATGTAATACATATTTTTTAGGTTTGTATCCTTTTGATAAGGTATCTCTGTGGGAATTCCAGGCTGTGTCATGAAGGTTTTAGTTTAAATGTATGTGAATAGTAGTTTGTTATGTAACACACTGAGGAAGGGCATTGGCCTGAAAGCTTTGCGTATTCTAAATAAATATGTTTTCTACTTACTATTACCTGCCTAGCATTTCTGATCACTGCTCTTGGCATTCCAGTTGTCGCCAGTGCCTGAAAAGAGGTATGCAAAATTGGCATTATACTCAATGATTGGCCTAATGACAGCTGAGTAAAGGGGGACAATGTTATCCATGGATCTAGAAGCAATCCCTTGTTTACAAGCTGCACAGAATAGAAGGACTTCTTTACCTCAGTGGACACAACCTCGTCAAAAATTAGATCACTGTCCACATAAGTTCCCAAATCCCAAACTACTGGATCAACTTTTAGGGGTGTGCTGTCTGTGAAGTAGTTCTCTAGGGGAGTTGACTTTCCAAAGGAGATGATGATGCATGTTTTTGGAATTTTAGACCTATAAGGCCCAAATCATTCAAAACTTATCCTTTCTTTCCTTGAGATAGCCTCTGTTTTCAATCGGCTTGTGAGGGACTGAAATATTTTCCATTGTTGGATGACCACAAGAGACCCAGGAGAAGTACATCTCCTACAATAATTTGTGGGGGCATCCAGCAGCTTCTGCACTGATCTTCCCAATCAGAGTATCCAGACCTTAACAGTGCTCAGCCAGCTCATGGAAAGCAGGCCACTGACTCTCTCATTCAAGGTTCAGTATTCAAACATGGACTCCGGGAATCTACTACTCTCATCTCTCCAAAGTCAAGCTAGGTCAACCATCAAGAGTAAAGGAGACTTCTGTGGGTCTTCCTACTCTGTGTGGGCCCATGAGGATGTTCCATACATTAGGCATGGATGCATGGTTAAACATGTGGTGGGATCTGTCCTTAGGGAGTTTTGATATTCAAACAAGGTCCAATGCACAGAGTCAGATCCAACACTAGGTGAACTAGGCAGCTGCCCAGGGCCTGTGTTGGCTGGTGGGCATGGCTTTGGATAAAAAATTTTTAAAAATCCATTAAAAAAAACAAGCCCAGATTTAGGACCTTGTGGGAGAACCTCAAGCACAAAAACATCAACATTAGGACATTAATGAACATCTGTAAGGACGGCAAGCACAGAATCTTTGGAAAACCACAGGAGATTTGATTTAAAATGTCAAACATATGCAGAGCAAGCCATCACAAGCACTGTGCGAGATTTGATTTAAGTAGGAGATAGCAGACATCATGTCAGATATGCACATTAAGCCAATCCGGACACCATTCCAGTGAGTGCACAGCTTCAGTAAGAACAAATGTTAAAGGCATGTGTGTTTGTAATGGCCCAGTTAAGGACACTGCCTAGTGAAGTGACTTTGCTCAGAGTCAAACCTTGCACCAGAATTATTGTCAGGCAAATGCTTGAACTTCCACACTAGCTGCTAGGTCTCCTTTAATTTTATTTCTTTTTATTGTTGTTGTTGTTTGTTTTTGAAAAGCACGGAAAATCTGTCACTGTCAATCATAGTCTCATAGTTGTGTTGTTCAGTGTCAGTGATGCAACAGGTGCATACTTGTTTTTGGTGTAGAAGGCTGTGGATTTTCTTCCCATACCATGTAGATTGGTTGCTGGCACTACTGTGTAGTATGGGGTGGAGAGTATACCACACTCCTGAATGTGTCTTCCTTTGGATGAGATGCATATCACCAGCATATCAATTTTTTATGTAACGTAGACCATTTATTCTTCAAGGGGGGCATGCAATGAATTTGTGGATGCAACACTGAAATACAGAGTATTTGCTGGCAGCAAACCCTTCATTAGTTACAGCTCTCTTTAGTGTGGAATTTATTCAAATGACTTTTACTTTTGCGGAGATTGTACATATTGACTGATATTGGTGGATTATAATGCCAGCAGTTTGAGTGGCCTTTTAAGTTTGAAATGTTCTGAAATTGTTAGTTTTGTTATTATTGAGTCATAAATCTTGTTTCACTGCTTACTGGAAAAATGCTCAGACTCCAAATTTAAAACACACTCTAACAAGTGGTACTGTATTAAACAAGAAATATAATTTAATACAATCAGGAAGGTGAATCAAAGAACAAATGCATTTATGCATGGCCCAGAAAAATGTGAGCAGGGGCCCATGGTTTGAAATCAGTGCAAAGGTGCACTTAACCCTCCACTGGCCAGATGCATTTTCTATTCATGTGGGTTTCAATGCAGTTTCAATGAATGTGAGTTTCAAGGGCAGTGTATTTTACCGCTGCTAATTTTAAGACTGTTTTCTTGGTGAGAGTGTATTGTTTTGTTTTGTTTAGCAAATGGCTATCAGTGTTTGTGGTACAAAAAAATTGAAATAAAAAGTTTAAATTAAATCCAAATATTTGTAATCATTGTAGAAGTAAAGAAGAAAGTATACACATAAGTGAGGGGAGACAGTGAAGTAATGGGACACTAGAATAGGTGAGGGGTGCTGATCCATTACCATGTCTAGGGCCCCGACCATGATCCGATTCTGCCCATGCAGAATCCTTATGATCACATACAATATCTGGCATTAACCACCCTAGATACTGTGGCCTTATTAGTAAATACCCAACAAGTGCCTTCTATTTGGTCATTAATTTGTACATCAGATGAGTTTATACACCAATTCATGGTCCTAGGTATATGAGACTGTCTCTTCTACTTCTCACCCCCCTTAGCCTTCTGATGGGAAGGGGATTTTTGAGGATACTGAGATTATTGCTTATTAGATGAACAGTAGTATTAAAACTTTCACTCCATATGCCCCTCGATGACCAGCCTTTGCAGAAACACGCTTATGATTTCTTTTATGAACTGACATGTACATCCTCTGCCTTCTCAATAAATGGCTGATACACTATTTGGTAAAAACAAAATAGGGAGCCTTAACTAAGTCATCTCAATGAACCTGCCAAAAAGGATAAAATTCTTGTGCCCTATAAGCATCTGTATTTACCTCTCCCTGCTTATAAAGAGATGGGTAGCTTCTCCAACCCACTATGGCATTAAATGTCATCCTGAAAAACATTCTAGTGCAGATTCATATATGCTATCATTAAGCTTATGGCATACTGGTCACCCCTTAGCTTGTATGCTATCATCTTATGCAATAATGTTCTGTAATTCACAAAACTGTCCATCTTTACGTTATACTATTCTATGGAAGAAGTGCTTCTTAGGCTTGATGGTAGATTATCTTATAATGACATTTTCCAAAGTCTATGCATATTTCTAGTTTTAGTGTTACTTGCAGGCTTTCTAAAGCTCAAATAAGAACCCCTAGTGACCCTAGTATGTATCATATAACACATAATCTTTTATGTCTCTATAGGTCTAACACAAGTCAGCTCCATGCAGACTATAGAAGATAGAATACAATGCAAGCTGATTTAATCTCAATTCATAATTGATCGAACTGCTATTTATTAAAGCTAAGCTGTCTGCTCAGCACAGTTGCCACAAAAGACACATTATATTGCAGAATTGGTCTTGTTAAGATGTGAAAAGACTTGATTTATTGCTTTAAGATCTGATACTTATCTCTTTCAACATTAACTGAATACCCCAAAATGTTTGCAAAATGTAGTACTGACATTTTAGTTCCAGTTAAATTTCTTATCAATAATAGTACCTTAGTCTCTAGATTTGCTGTCAGTTGTGTTCTACCCCATAAATAGAATCCGATTTTGATATTACTAAGCTGCAGGATGGAGCATTTCTTAGTATTAAAATTCAGATCCTGATGTTCATGACATGACATCCACTTCTTAACGAGTTCCTGTAATGTAACTTTATCTCGCTCGTGGGATATACAGCAGCACAGCCCTAATTACAGTCATCCCAAAACATACATAGCAATGCCAATTTTGTAAAAAAAAAAATGTAAGATAAATATGAAGGGACCTAGCATGGACCTCAGTGGGAACCCATGGGTGGCATGCATAGCTGCAAACATGCTGTCTGTAACTTTAACCCTCGCTGTTCTCTCTGTCTAGTTCTACAGTCAAAATATGTTAAAGCTGCTCTTTTAACCCTTCTTAAGGTAATTTTTACTAAATCACATTACTACAGGAAGAACAGCATATTGTAAGGAATATCATACTGGGATTAGAAGTTACCCCTGTAAATTCCTGAACTCCTGAATGCCTACTACCCAAGTTCCATAATCTCTAAAAGGCAGTGCAGTCACCAGTAAAATAGTACAAGTGGTACCATCATTCTCAACATGACTGAGGGGGTTAAAATGCCTTGTAGATACCTAAGACTTTTCAATAAATGAATATCAGCGACAGCTATACACCCAGTAAATTGCTTTTCATAACAAAGGCAAATATGTTTTGTTTTTCTCTGAAGTAGAAAATTGTTTGTTTGTAAAACCATACCTTTTTCATCTGCTGCAGTAGGAAACTTGTATCTATGACTATGCATTTTTTTTAATCTACTCAATAACCAGTTAAGGTAGTTTCCTATTTCATAGCCTTTTTAGCAATCTTTCTATTTAAATATATCTTCCTATAAGGTGTATGCGAATGTGAAATTCATTTGTGATCTTGCTGGTGCAACATAGGTGCCAGGTACCACAGCATCTTTTGACCTCACCAGTGGATAAGAAGTTCAAAGCTTTAAACAAGATGTTCTCTGGTCATTTTAGTGTTGAGTCTCAAAATGTCCAATCAGTCCCATTTACAGTCTTGCCTTGTGAAACGGGGTGTGCAAAAACTGGCAGTGCTGTCTGATTCTGGGGCCAGAAAAGATTCTTACAATAGCTTCATTAGGTTGTTGCTATTTTCACTGTTATTGAGCTACGGTTCTGGAAGCAGGCATAGGAATGTGTCTACAGTAGATGCTCTGTCTTATGCTTTCCTCCTTCCGGTATGAATTAAGGTAGACCCTTTTGGTATTTCCTTCCACTGTGAGATCACCTTTGGATAGCTATGACCTGGATGAATACCTGCAAAAGAAGGAACAGTTGCTGACCCAGTACCCAATCTTTATGATGCTCTCAGTTTTTTTCCTTCTATTCTAGACTTGCCTTGTATCTTAAGAGTCTAAAGCCCCTAGTACAATGAAGAGGGCCCCCCACTATAAGTAATAATAGCAGTAATAACCACCAAAAATGCTTTGCAGAAAACAGACCCCTAGCTACCCCACAGGATTGCTTGTTGGAAGCTAGTTCTGTGAATATGTTCCAGCTTTTGCAACCATTGCAAAGGCTGTTAAGTTCAGAATGCAGTCTTATATATTGGTGTCCTACAGCTATTAGGTACCCCCCCTTAGGAAGATCTCCATTAAAGGACTATGTCATCCTTCATAGACCTCCTGGAACAGGCTTACACTACACTCCTCAAAAGAGTCATAAAGGCTGTTCCTATTTCACAGATAGAGAGAAAGAGAGAGGCAGAGTAGATTGTATCTTTCTCTTTTTTGTTCTGAAGGAGGTGGGAGTGTTCTTTTCCATGCTGGACCTCATCCAATATGTTAAATTCCAGATGTTGACTTTTCAGGAGTGTCATGCCTGCTGCCAGTAGGCAACTGGATAATATTATTAAAATGGTTGCTGCCTTTTAGCACCTCAGTTTATTGGGTCTACATAAGAAGTTGCTTCAAATTGCATTAGGTAAGATTCAGTTTCATTAGAAAATTATTCCGTATGGTGTCACTTCTGTATCCAAATATTTTGCCAAGCTGCCTTGCTTCTTTTTCCAGATAAATGGCTCCTAGTAACTTCACTAAGGGACTCCATGATAGCATCCCTTGTTTGGGATCACTTTAAACTGCAGGCGCTGAGATCATCCTAAACTTGAGATGAGTCATCTCTTGTTCCAGCACAGAGGACAGCCCTTATGATGGATTTGCACACTGTTTGTGTCAGTTATTTCTGTCAAGAGAGACATCCTAGGAAATCAAAGCCCTACCTACTTACGTGATGTCACAGAGAGGAGTGGAGGTATGAATATATCTGCGCTCTGAGTCCTAAAGTCCTCAAGGCAGCCATTACTTCACATTCCCATTTGTATAGTTGCAAATACAGGTGTCAGTTGGTACAAAGTCAGTACTCTGTTATAGACACTTTGATGATATGAGACCTTCTCAATGGGGTCTAGGCTGGTGGACAACATTCACCCATGTCTAGATGTACTTTTTTCACTCTGCAGGTGAAATTGCTGCATTATCTGATGGTATCTGATGGTGGATGCATTGCTAGTGGGTTATGAAGCCTTTTTGGGATACTTTATTGTAAAGACAAAATGCACCCCCAACCAGGGAAACTTCACATAAGTGAGCTAAAGATAACAGCATTGTTTCTTGCCTCCAGAATTGAGACCCAAGCTCTTGATGCTCTGCTCAAGCAACCAAGCCATGAGATGGGTACAGGAAAAAACAAGGTGACATGTTATCATATCTCCAGTGGAGAGTAGATGCAGATGTGGGCAATGGACCATACACCACAGTATACCTGTTACAGATATTCACATCCTTGGAAATGTGAGCATGCTATTGGATATGATTGTAAACAGCCCCTTTCTTCCCAACAGCTAGTGATATGAAATAGCTATCTGTTGAGGATTTTATCCACAAGACACCCTAAAGACTGATCAGTTCAGCATGTGGGAAAACATGGTTTTCATCCTTTTCTACTTAATTCGGCAAGGCAAAAGGGGTCAGTGGCAGATACATTCTGTGATAATGGAGACCACTGGACCAAGAGTAACTATCATCTATGAATACAAACATGAGAATAACACTCTGTCCACTGTTCTCCATTATCACAAGTTTTTTTTTCCTTATATGAAATGGAAAGTTAAAACTAATTTTTTATTTTGAAATAAAAGGGTATTTGTCATTTTTAATCTCCCGCCACACTCATGTTAGAACTTTAATGAGTTTTTTTAAGATAAGACATTTGGTGATAATGGAGAACACTGGATTGAAATAGTGAATTTGAGATTGTGATTTAAAATATTATGATAGCAGCTTACATGTGTACAACTACACTTCTGCCATAACACTTCAACCATCAAGCAATGACACTATTTCAGTTCTGTGCAGTCCATTATAGCTATACATTCTTCCTTCAGTGCCTGTTGGCAAAATTCAGAGAAAAAATGATTGGAGCACACTGTCATCACTTTGTGGAGGTTAAGCAGGGCTGGTTACAGGCTCTCAGGACCCTGGCAGTGGAAGACTTATCCCCAGACAATCCAAAGAAGTTCCTTTCATTTGAGTAACAAATGGCTTCACTTCATGGTCAGGGTGCTCCACTAGATCCTTTACTCCTGTCAGATCTCCCTGTGAAAAGTATCAGAAGTGGCTGAAACTGCCAGAAAGCCTGCTGTACTCTGAAAAGTAGAAGAAGTTCTCCATCTAGGCATTAAGGTATGATAAACCATCTGTTTGCTACGTTGTATGAGGTCTTGACCTATCACAGACATCTGTTTAATAGCTGTTTGTCATTCTACCACAAAGCCATCTCTATGGATCATGACATTGTTGACAGCAGAACTGTAAGCAAAACTGTCTGCTTAAGTAATTCCTTGGTGGAGTTTGGTACCTCCACTCACCTTTGAAGAACCCATGAACTTTATAACTGCTAGACTTACCCATCTTGTGTTCTAGCACGTTCAGCAGTTCTAAAGTTTGTCTATTGGAAGATTCTCTTCTTGGTGGCCATAAAATCTCTGAGCTGCAGACCTTAATATGTAGGGAACTCTATTTCACAGGAGGTAGGTGCCATTTTAACTTGCATTTTCTCTTGAAAGTGGTCTCAGAGTTATGTCCATAAACCAATCCATTCATCTCATTGTTGTTCCAGGGCCAGAAAGCAGGGAGAAAAAAGTGTCCTTTGTATCCTTGTAATGCACAACCAGCTCTGGTTCTACCAGAAGAGGTGCATGATTTAATTAATTCAGAAAAGTTATTTGTTTTTTGTACCAGATAAAGAGGGACTAACCATGGCTAAACAAAACCTGTCTAAGTGGATATGTAACTGCGGTCTTTTGTCACTAGGTGATAAGCCATATATTGAAAAATGCTGCTGTCAAAAGCCATGCATTCAGAGAAATAACTCTTTCCAGTACAGTGTCCATTACAGACATTTATGACATTTATTCTGTGGCTGTTTGGGCATCAGGGTACACCTTAACCGACCATTATTGCGTGAATCATGATTCTGGAAGTCAAGCCTCATGTGGTACCTTAGTGCTTCAGATCCTTGCCTTCGAAGCCCTTAGCTTTCAGTGTCTACCATATATGACATTCAAGAGAAGTTTAATTTGTACTAATTGGGATTCTTCCCTGCAGAGTGTCTTCAAAGTCAGATTTAACAGATACATGTCACAATATCAGCAAATCTGTCAGACAGCTACCTGTAGAGGTACTTACTACTCTCTCACGCTCTCACTCTATCACTGTGTTTGGATGGCTTCTCTATACAGCAACTATAGGTGCATTTCCTGTCATCCAGGTGAGTATCTAAATTGCTGTTCTTGTTTTTTGCATTTTTCAGGTTGTACTAACCAGCACAACAGGGGTTGAAGTGGTGGATGAAAGAACTGGGCATACTTTCTTAGCCTAGCATGTGACTCGTAGATGTTTGCTGGCAAGAGGCACTTATGTCCACAAACTATAAGAGCTGGGGGAAAATTTGGAATTGTGATGTTCTGGATACTTATACAATAGGACATAGGTTCATAGGTGTGTACTAGGCTAATGGCCCTGAAGCCTTTACAAGCCTAGCCCATAGATTACCCTGGGATTGTGCCACCTGACCTTAGTTCCCAGTGCCTCTGTCAAGCAGAGCCACTGGAGTCATTCCCGCTGTGAATTTTCTATTTCCCATCCACTCATCAAGATTTCTCTTGAAGAGGGCCAGTGAGGTGCTCTGTTTGACATGTATGGGAAGTCCATTCCATAGCATGGGCAGTCTCTGGGTTATGAACCTGTCCCTCCAGCACATTCTGTTGATTGTGGTAATGAGGTTGAGGTCTCTGGAGCATATGGTGTGGAGGGATTGAGATTTCTTTACATGTAGCATTTCTAACAGATCTGGGTCAAACATGGCTTTGTAAGTCATGCAGAGATTGCCTCTAAGTAGACGATATGAGGCAGAGAATAGTTGGAGTTTTTTGAAGTCTGTCCATATAGGTCAAGTGTTTAAGGCCTAGAATCCTCTTTGTGAGGTACTTTTGCAGCCTCTCCAGTTGTTGCAGGTGTCTAGAGCAAGGCGATGACCAATTTCTTCCTGGATGGAAAACCCTTAGTAATGAGATGTGCCACATAGAAGGACTTTCTCACCACAGTGGCAATGTGGTGGTCAAAAGGGAGGTTGCTGTCAACCTGTGTTCCCAGATCTCTTATAAAGCCTTCTGTGTTCAGTAGACTACCATCAATGTGGTAATTCATGGGAACCGAGTTTTTCCCAAAAGGAATGAAGACACATTTTTTGGCATTGAGCTTAAGGCCATGGTTCTGACACTAGTCGTTGGTCTCAGTGAGGCCTTTCTGTAGGATGTCAACATCACTTGGGGAGTTAATAATAGCTCGCAACTTGCAATTGTCTGCAAACATTGTCAGCCAGATTCCCTTCGTGTTGGCCTGGACTTTACTAGTTTACTAAAGGTCATTATATTTTTCTAAAAAAATGTCTTTTTTAAATCATACAGATTGGTTGATAATCAGAAGTATTACCTAGTGATATAGGGGTTGATGCCTAGCTTACTGAGTTTTTCTATGATTCCTGAGTGGGGAATGGTATCAAAGGCCTTGGCCAGATCAAGTTAGGCTGTGTGAACCACCTTGCCTTCATCCACAGCTCTGGTGACTGAATCAAAGAAGTTGACCAAGTTGAGCAGGCATGATCTACCCTTCACAAGACCAAACTGTGTGGGATCCAGAGTTTGGAGATCCCCTATATCCTTGTTTATTAGATCCATGATGATGCGTTCCACAGCTTTGCATATCAGATGCATTAGGCTAATGGGGCGATAGTTCCCAGGGTCTGTAGTCGCTTCTCCTTTGTGGAGAGGGATGACTGTAGCAGTGTGCCATTCGGTAGGGACAAAGCCTGAGGTGAGGCTGTGATTGAACAGGGCACACAGGTGAGGTGCCAGTTCACTCTGTAGTTCATGTAGCACACAGCCAGGGATATTGTCAGGTCCCATAGAAGCTGTATTCTTGACCTTGGACAGTGCTGTTTTAACATGTGCAGCAGTAATACTGGGTGCCTGCCTATCTACTGTTAATGTGATAGGTCCTTTGGGAGGGGGAGAGAGGGGTAACGTTGGCACTGAATCTGTCTGCCAGTATATTGGCAATATCTGTTGGCTCGGTATAGGAAGTACCATTGTGCAGTAGCTCAGAGCAAATCTGGGAATTGCCATGAAGATTCTTTACATAGCTACAGAAGGCCTTGTGTTTGTTTTTACTATCTGCCGCAATTCTGTTTTCATAGCTAGCTTTAGAGGATCTGATGAGGGATCTCAACTTTTTGTTGAGGCTGATAAGGGAGTTTTTCCAGTCTTGGGACTTCACCTTATTCTGCATCAGTTTCTTCCTTCTGTTGTAGAGTTTGTTTATGGCAGGTGACCACCAGATTGGCTTCCTATTTTTGGAGGAGAGTGTCTTGGTTCTACTGGGTATGGCAAGATCCATGCATTTGTGTATGTGTTTGTACAGTGCATTGGTGTATGATTCAGTGGTCATGCAACTATTCTCCATTTGCATGGGTGCTGTGAAGTTAGCCACCTCTGTTTTTAGGAGCCCAAACTTAGCTGTGGAGAAGTTTTTCATTGTGGTTACCTTTGTGGGGGTGGGGGGGGGTGGATTTCCAAGGTGATTAGTTTGTGGTCAGATCTAACCAGGGAGGAGCTGACTATTGGTGTAGAGCAATGGTCACCCATATTAGTAATGACCAGGTCAAGGATACTGCTACCTCTAGTGGGGGTAAGAACGAGCTGGTCCAGGGCAGTGGAATTAATGAATTCCAGGAAACGTTGGGCAAGTATATTGGTACATGAGTAGTTTTCCCAGTTAATGTAGGGGTAGTTGAAGTCACCCAGTATGAGAGTGCTAGGTTGGACCCTAATATTCTCCAGTGTGCTTAGGAACATGGAGTGTGAGTCTTGGGACATGGTTGGAGACCTATAGCAGGCTACGACCTGAATCGCTGTCCAACGGTAACTCACTGGAGAGTACCTTTTCACAGATTAACTGTTAAGTGAGCACACACCAGTTATTTTCACATGTAATTCTTCTGTTTCTAGCCCTGCATATCCTTTATCTTTTTTACCAGTGTCTGAGCCACTTATTAAATTCCTGGAAGCTTCTGGAAAATAAAGAATATGCATGGATCTTAAGACTGTAAGCAGATGTATTACCAGGGTTGAATAACATGGCTAGTATCAAGCCAGTTTTAGCAACTAGACAAATGCACTGCACTAGGTATTTTAAATATGTGTATATACATATATATGTATTCTTTTTTTTGTATATGTGCAAATAATTTGAACATGTAAAACATTTTTGTAATAAATATTTTATTAGATAGAATTATTTAAGTATATAGTTCTAGTATGTATTTATAAATTGAGTTGAAAGTATGTCAGTACCTTTTAAGGAAACTTTTTAAGGAACTGCTATATCTCTAAGCTAAAATGTTAACTGAATTATTGTAGAAATTATGTGATTAGCTGGCCGTGCTCACATGATTTTACTTGTTTTACAAAAACTGAAAGAATGTTACAGATTGTATATTGCACTGAAGAAGGATTTATATCCGAAAGCTTTGCTGTAATAAAGTATTGACGTTCTTGGAGTTGGAATTTTTCCATTATTCAGGTTTTCTGTGAATGCCAGTGAACAGAGCTAAAGCAAGGAAATTTGTCTCCCTGGACAACATACCCATTTGGCACTGTCCAATTAATTTTCAGAAACACAGGCAGGACTTAGACAAGTTAAAGCTGTCTAATAGGCATTCTCTATCAACATAATTTAATGAAGCTTGTAAAATATCATACATTTTTAAGGTTCAGCACCCCTTACTATTTGGCAAATGGGCCAGGTGCCCTGCTTGCTCCAACTGTTTCTTAGGCACTTATAGTGAATCTCCCATTTTTCTGTTTGTCATCCAGTGTAATGCCTCTGCAGTTGTTGGGATTCATAAGATCTG
Source organism: Protopterus annectens (assembly GCF_019279795.1). Classification (NCBI taxonomy): domain Eukaryota; kingdom Metazoa; phylum Chordata; order Ceratodontiformes; family Protopteridae; genus Protopterus; species Protopterus annectens. Next base: position 416,696,578 of record NC_056748.1, read on the forward strand.
TCGAGTCCTGATCAACCAACTCACAGTTTCACTAATAATTACAGGCTTCTCCTGAGTATGTACAACCATAGAAACTATGATATTAAGTAAGGCAATGTGGTGCAAAGCCTGTTGCATGGCATTTGTAGAGGACTTAATCCTCCTTCAACCAGGGCTACTAAGTTAATTTTATTGAATAAATTTTGGAGAAATGGACACTTGAATAACTGTAGCTTCACAGACCATCCTATTGCTACACCATCTCTATTTTTCCTCATCATATAATTTATCATTTTGTGAACATCCATATAAGACTTACCACTCCTTTTGCAAGCTGCTATCAGCAACTCCTGTGCTTCTTCCTGAATTTCATATTGCATAATTAAAGTTTACTAAAGGTCACTATATTTTTCTAAAATAATGTCTTTTTAAATCATACAGATTGGTTGATAATCAGAAGTATTACTGCATTACTTTTTCAGTGTTTTGCTTTGGATTATGCTTTTTTAGTTTAGTAGTGATAATGCATTACTGCTTCATGCTTCCTTTTTATACTGACTTATTCCCCCATTATTTTGTTAGGAGGCTGCTCTAGTAAATTATATTATTTACATGCTTATATACCTGATTGATGAAACGTATTAAAACTAATAAATAATCTAACAAGAGAAATAAACATTTGACTGTCTTCCAGGCAATGTTTACTGTGTAGATGATGTAAAGTACAGACTCTTTAGAAAATCACAAAAACCTCTGACTTATAGTGGGTCAAAGCTGCACAGACTGAAGTCCCCAGAGTCCTAAAGTCTGCTTAGTCCACAAAGAAAAAGAGAAAAAAATACTGCATGTATTTTATATATATATATATATATATATATATATATATATATATATGTACCCCAGCAAAAAAAAAAAACCTTTAGAAGAGACTTAATAAAAAAATAAAAAACTTCAAATGACCATGTTGAAAAAATAAACGGACTCAGACTAGTAGTTTTAGCTATTTCGTCCTTTTAATAGTATCTGGACTTCATGAGAAACATATGTACAAAAATGACCTCACCTTCGACTTTATAGTGTTGATAAACAAAGGATAAATAAAAGAAAATGATGTGTGCAACAATAAAATTGTAAGCAACCTATCAGGAAGAACAGAAACATGACTAGGGGAGTGGTTATGTATATATGTACAGCATATATATATATATATATATATATATATATATATATATGTGTGTGTGTGTGTGTGTGTGTGTGTGTGTGTGTGTGTATATATATATATATATATATATATATATATATATATATATATATATATATATATATACTTTGTATAGAAGAATGCCTTTAATAATTATGATGCTATAATGCTGCTGAGTGCAGAAGTATTATATAAGAGTGGAATGCAAACGCAAAAAGTTATCCTATAATATCAAAACATAATAGTTCTTATATGAGCACCATTTTAATCTTATACTATCATATCCATTTTTCTACTTTCAGATACTGTACTGATGAGGTATTGTTAAGAGAGATGATGTCAAATCCCTTTCTCGAATACTATGGGGTTATTATTATCGATGAAACACATGAAAGAACTGTTGCAACGGATGTTTTTCTGGGACTGCTGAAGGATATTTTGACTCACAGAACTGAATTAAGAGTTGTGATTATAACAGTCCCTTATATGGCTGATACATTGTGGACTTACCTTGGCGAAATACCCATAATCCAATTGAAAAGTGAATGCTCTTCAGAAGTGGTTTATAGCTGCTCTGCAGAAGTTGATTATTTCATTTCTGCCCTAAAACTGCTATTCGAAATTCATTCCACAGGGGAGAAGGGTGACATTGTGGTCTTCTTCGCATCTGAACAAGTACGTATTTTAAAAATGATTCTACATTGTTTATTATTTACTTTTACTCTCTTGAGTCAGAATTGCTGGGCATTGTGTATGTTTGTGTGAAATAAATATTTTTTTCACAGCTTTTCTAGCAAACATTGGATAACACTGGCTATGTCTGATAACTCCAGTACTGTCACTGGACATCTACAGCTACTCCATATTCCAACATCTCTTGTCTGGTGTCATGATCAGCCTCTAGCCACTGAAGCTAATTGTCCAGTAGGTAGTTAAAGTACAACTTATTTTACTGCCCGTTATTCTAGCTCACTGTTAAATGCAGTCATGCATACTTACAGCAATATTGTATTTTAGTGCAATGTTTAAGTCCATGGTTAGATTTCCTAATGGCTCTAACTACTGCAGTCTCAACAGTCATTTGGGATTAGCTACAGAATAACATACAAATGATGTAAATATGTACTCGGTTATAAATCTCAGTACTCCTCACAGTACCCTGATTGAACACAGTGTATATAACAGATGTCACAATCGGTTTCTGGTAAATGGCATTAGATACTATTCCAAGAACAATACATTTAAAAATTATTAGGATTCATGTAATAAATTTAATTTTAAATACGCCTTCTGTATCAATATTACATATACATTTATTTATATTTACTGAATGTAAATGTCCAACTAGGAAGTCCACACTTAAAGTGAAGTCTGGGAAGAAAAGCACCAATAACTTGGAAGTACATAAAGTCAATACACCTCAAGAACATCCTAGAGATTTTATAAGACCACACACAATATGAGTCAAAGCAGAGTGAAATGATAGTATATACACTGTTGCTCAGCACAAAAAGTCTTTTTGCCACTGATAATGACATTATTTTTAATTTGGTCATGGACATCAGAACATTTGATGAAGTAATTTGATTTTTTTGGAATATCTCTAGACAGGCCCTTGCCAAGTTCTCTGGAGGACACCCACTTTTTCAGATGTCCAACATGGGATACAGGGGATGTGACCACCAAATGACTTCAGCATGAGTATGGCCATATACTGCAGTAACTACGGAAGAAAAAAATAATTAAACTGGGGATCTGGGTCCACTAGGGCACCAGAAGCCGTGGGGGATTCTAGCTGCACTGTGGTGCATTTTGGGAGTTCTTGTCCAATCTCTAAAACAGTTAAACCCATTCACTATTAAAAGCTGTATGTATTTCATATTGGGGAATATTTGAATGTTTAAAATACATAAATTATATTAAATTACTTTAAAAACAAACTATATAAGTAAATAAATATTTATTTTAATTTATATATTTAAATACTTAAAAACTCCACTGTTCTAAAGGAAAAAAAAAAACAACTGTAAAATCCTCAAGCAAAAAAAAAAACATAATATTAAAAAACTATTATTCCATAAATCCAGCACATGCCTGATTGGGAGAGACTATAGCTCCCTGTATTCCAAAGTCTCCTCACATAAACCACCCCTACCATCCATTTCCACACTTTCAATGACAAAAAACTTGTACTGTGCATTAATACATTTTTGCTTGTGTCTGTACAAAGCATTAGTCTCCTTGTTAGTTGAAATGTCATAGATGTGCTCATAAATTCTTTTCCTGATCTTAAGTTCAGTCTTACCAACATAAAATGCCTGGCAGGACTGACATAATGCTAAGTACACTAATCTACTAGAGTCACAGTTATTATATTCTTTACCCAAAACCATAGTATTTCTACTCTCTAAGTGGATACTTTCTTTGTTAACAATGTAACTACACTGGGCACAGCAATCACATTTAAAAGTTCCTTTTCTTGTTCTTGTCATCCTATTCTGAGTTTCTTCCTTTTCCAACAGATTTTTCAAACTACATGAATTTTTAAAAACAACTTTCAATTTACCCTTAGATATTTTCTCAAGGTCTGTGAAAGATATAAACCTATTCCATTCAGTATCCACAATATTCCTGATCAGGTTAGAACTTCCATTGTATTCAATTACTAAGGCCTTTCCGTAGGAATTCTCATTAGTCTGTATCCCAGTAACCTCATTTGGAAGACTGATACCTAAAATAGGTTTGAACATGTCTATCCTTCTTTCACCTACTTCTTTTTCCATCTGGTCAATCAACCAATCTGGGTAATTTCTAGCGTTAAAGAATTGTCTTAGTAACCTCATCTCTTTTAAAAACTCTTCATTGTTCGAAGTCATTCTACTTAACCTGATGTACTGCCCCTTGACAATATTCTTCTTATAATGCAGAGGGTGTGCACTGTTGTCGTGTAGATACAAATTTGAAAAAGTACTTTTTCTAAATATTATTTAGTTAAATTCATTGTTTTCCTTGTATATCTCTACATCTAAATACTGTAATTTTTCATGACTGACCTTGCATGTGAATTCTAAAAATTCAGTAGAATTGTTTAAATAACTTAAAAAATCATCAATGTTTTCAACAGACCCTATCCATAAAATACATACATCATCTAAAACCTTTTATATAAAATCCAGTTGTCACAATACACAGAATTTAGTACTAACTTCTCCTCCCAACTTGCCAAAACAAGGTTGGCATATGTGGGGGTGCAAGCCATGCCCATAGCCACCCCTTTTGTCTGGTGGAACAATTCATCCTTAAAATAGATGTAGTTGTATTTTAACACCAATTCTAATAATTGCATAGCCACCATGCATTCATTGTGTGTAAGGGATACATAACTCATAGATAATTTCTTCTAACAGAGAAAGACCCTCTTGATGGGGGATACTAGAAAACAAATCCACTACGTCTATAGTAAGGAATGAAATTTTGTCCCTGTAGAATTCTTTATTTAAACACCTTAAAAGATCTCAAGAATCCCTCAAAATATTGTTCCTCTTCAGCCACAATGGTTTCAATTTACTATCCACATATTTAGCCAAAGGCAGGGTCTTCGAACCATCTGCCAAAACAATAGGTCTAAGTGGTGGGTTACTCCCATTTTTATGTATTTTGGGGATCCCAAAGATTGTGGGGATTTGTGGTTTCTCTGCTTTTAAAAAGTTCAAGGTTTTTTGATCAGTTAACCCCTCAAGTAATAAATCATCCAGTGCCAAGTCTATCCTCCTGTACGAAATATTGATTTCATTCCTTGACACTACAGAGTATCTAGAAGAATCTCTTAATATGTCGTTCATTTTACCTTCATATGTTAAGCAGTCCATCAGCACAATTACACCCCCTTTATCGGGTTTCATTACCCTTAAATTTTTGTCTTGCCTAAATGTAATATATTTCTCTCACTTTCCTGTAAGTTTGTCCTGTATTATAATTTGTGAAAGTTTTTCCTAATTTCACTCTCCACAATGGCCTCAAAGTTTTTGATCTGGAGGTGTAAGGGTGGATTGTAAACACTCTTTTTTCTTAACTCTCTAGGGTCCAAGTGAATGTTATTACCGAAGACAAGTTTGAAATTTATCTTTTTGGTAAACATTTTTATGTCCAGTAGAGTCTTTGTCAAGTCCCCTTTCTTAAAGGGAATGAATTTTAATCCCTCAGAGAGGAGGTTAAAATGTTCATTTTCTAAAACAACATGACTAAAATTATAAATACTAAAATCTCCCTTAGTGAAAATAAATGGGTTGCACTCATCCTGTTTAATATTGTCCTTATTCAAGTTGGGAGGGGGGTGACACTTATGTTATCTAGTACCTGCCCCTCCCCCTTCCTCTCCCCCTCCAAAAAATTGGGGGTTGTTGAAAATACTGGTCGTTCCTATTCTTTAAACTCTCTGACCTACATGGGGGGGGGGGGGTCTTGTTCTGAAAACTCATCTAACTCCAGATGGAAAAAGAAGTAGGTAAAAGAAGTATAGACAAGTTCAAATCTATTTTAGGTATCAGTCTACCAAATGAGGTTACAGGGATACAGACTAATCAGAATTCCTACGGAAAGGCCTTAGTAATCGACTACAATGGAAGTTCTAACCTGATCAGGAATATTGTGGATACTGAATGGAACAGGTTTATATATTTTACAGATCTTGAGAAAATATCTAAGGATAAATTGAAAGTTGTTTTTAAAAATTCATGTAGTTTGAAAAATCTCTTGGAAAAGGAAGAAACTCAGAATAGGATGACAAGAACAAGAAAAGGAAGTTTTAAATGTGATTGCTGTGCCCAGTGTAGTTACATTGTTAACAAAGAAAGTATCCACTTAGAGAGCAGAAATACTATGGTTTTGGGTAAAGAATATAGTAACTGTGACTCTACTAGATTAGTGTACTTAGCATTATGTCAGTATTACCAGTCATTTTATGTTGGTAAGACTAAACGTAAGCTCAGGAAAAGAATTTATGAACATGTCTATGACATTTCGACTAACAAGGAGACTAATGCTTTATACAGACACAAGCAAAAATGTATTAATGCACAGTACAAGTTTTTTGTCATTGAAAGTGTGAAAATGGATGGTAGGGGTAGTTTATGGGAGGAGACTGGAATACAGGGAGCTATGGTGGCAGATCACCCTTCTCGCTAATAAATTTCCAGGGTTGAATGACCACATTTTGATAGCCCTGTCCTTAAATTGAGGTCTGCTAAACTGTAACTCATTGTCTCTCCCAATCAGGCATGTACTGGATCTATGGAATAATATGTTTTTTTAATATTATGTTGTTTTTTTTTGACCGAGGATTTTACAGTTGTTTTTTTTCCTTTACAACAATGGAGTTTTTAAGTATTTAAATATATAAATCAAAATAAATATTTATTTACTTATATAGTTTGTTTCTAAAGTAATTTAATATAATTTATGTATTTTAAATATTCAAATATTCCCCAATATGAAATATATACAGCTTTTAATAGTGAATGGTTTTAACTGTTTTTAGATGCATTTCTGGTAAACATCACTAGATGGATCTTCATGTCCTTTTAATATGAATTAATATGAGTGTTCTTAGCAATTGACTTTTAACATTCTTAATTTTATGAAGTTTATTATTTCTGGATTTATTCATATTTATTGTGTTTTGAGATAGGGATTATGTTTTATATTAAATTAATAAATGTATTTTATGATTTTGTCCATTTTTAAATACCCTATATGAACTTATAGTAGTTTGTTTATTAACTTCTGTATTAACTAATCAGTTCTCTCTCCATGTGATAGGTTAATTGATGGAATTTTTGTATTGCAGGCATTATAAAAGCAATCTTATAGGATTCGTTCTGCATCTGAAGAAGTAATTGAAACGAAAATGTGTGTGCAGAGCGTTAATGTGTGTCTTGCTTGCTGAATAAACTCGTGTATTTGTACTACTTGCATGGTGTCTCCGTTCCATATTCAGGGTACCTGTGTATTTCTAGCAAATCATTAAGGACTGAAGTCAATAAATAATGACATTCATTTGAATTTCAGGCTTCATATACTTCAGAAAATGAATTATATGCAAAACTTTTTATTCTAGCAACTTTCTGAGATTAAAAGATCAATATTTAAAATCTGTCCCTACTTTTTGGACTTTTGTATCTCAGCCAATAACACCTTGCCCCAGGTGCAGCCGTCCCTTCATCCTGCCTTTGTTATGACTATGTTTACTTCATCTTAACACAGCTGGTCTAAAAAGTAATCTAATACACACTTCTTCTAATCTAGCCTACATTGCATACAACCATCTACCTTACTGATAATAAGGAAAGCTTGTCATTGTGTAATCACCGGTGTTCATTTTCTTCTAGATTTATAAGTAATTGACTGAGGCAGGTGTGACAGCGATCTATAGATATGAATACTGCAGTTCACTTTACTGCATTGTTTTGGAATATATAAGTTGGTGGTGCACTTTCAGTGTTTTTCCCATTTTTTTCAATGTAGTTAATATATAAAAATTAGGGTGATGTTTGGGGGTGGAACAGGGATTGCCCCTTGCAAAAAATATTTTTTTCTGTTTTTTTTTTCTTTGAGTTACACTTTTTGTTATGGAGTATTTAGAAAAGAGTAATTCATATCTTTGTGATTCATACAAATGTAGAGATACCTGTAGGCTAAATTTAGATGAGGTGCATATTAGATCATTGTTTTGAGCAACTATGTTTAGATGAAGTGAGTTTACATCAAATTGCATATACTCATTTATGTAGAGGTCCTTGTTGACATTTGAGGAATGAAAGCACTTACCAAATTCTATGTAGTGAACTACTGGTATCCTACTATTTTTTCTCTCTCACACACATTCAAACATATATATATATATATATATATATATATATATATATATATATATATATATATATATAGATAGATATATGTTGTGTGTATATATGCATATATATGAAAAAGTTGAAGAGTAAGGCAAAATCTGAGAAAGGGTTAAAAAAGTAATCTGAATTGTGTAGTGAAGACAGGATAGAGGGAACTCTGGGACAACTGGGAATATGATAGGGGGAGCAGTGGGCAGAGCCACAGGAGGAGTGCAATGGAACCCTTCACCTAGGGCACCATTTCAGCTATGGCCAGCACTGATCTGAAGTTAGTATTAAGCTGAATTAAAAAGCTATGTAAAACTACAAAATAAAATAACTACAGTATATGATACAGTTAAAAGTAAAATTCCCATATGTGTTTGTGTGGGTCAATGACAACAAAAAGGACACCATCTAAATATGAAATGTTTGTATATAAATTTTTTTACGAAAATAGCAAATTAAACCTTACAATACCCCTACTTCAATCTTATAAGTCTATGTATTAAAGACATTTTATGGTGGCATGACCATTAAACCATGGATGGTGATTCATATGAAACCTAAGCTGCCAGTTTTGTTTTGCTGTTTCTAAAAGGCCACTGTAATCTCAACTCCTGTAAACTGTAGCACAGATGCAATAGCTATGTCTAAGCACAATGGAGAAATGTAACTAAGACAGAAGGAGCTCCCTAACTGATGCAGTCACAAACAGAAAAAAGTCCATATTCTCAGGCCTTTGACACTGATGTGTAGAAGTGGTTAATACATGGGAACAGCTACAGAAAACAGTGGGTGACCTTCCAAACAATTTGAAATCTTCTCAGTGTTTAGAGATAAGGAAGCAAATAAGCCCTTGTGAGTCACTGGCTTACCTCAATTATCAAATGTCATTTGAAGGAGATGCCACAGTGCAAGAAACATAGTTTCACCAGTTTTCCTGTGTTAAGGGTCACAGGTAGCACTTAGTAGACATCAGTGCTAGACATATGTAGTATGTACTTCAAAGAAAGGATGGTGGAACTGACAACAATGCACATTTCTATAGCAACAGTGGATGAAAGCATTCTGCTGGCATGAGTTTATGATTGCTTGCAAAATATTTGCACTAAACAAGGATACTTTTCATTGAACGTAATGAACTGCATGCTTCTGTTAAGACTGATAGAGGGACAAGGCACCAAAGGTGTATTAGTACCTTGACAGAAAATGTAAAATATAAGTGAAACAAATTATTACTGACCCAAGCATATTCAACAACTCATCTAAATTGCTATTTTTCATGTGTAAGAGAGAGAATTGGTTGTCAACTATTAATGGTTCGTTTATATTTATAATCCCAATTACATAAGCCTGTCCTTACAATTGCTCTGTCATTAACTAATAACAAGACTCACATTTGCCAGTAGGGCTGTTAAATGATTATGACAAATACATATATGTGACTTTTCAAGTGAACCACAGTAACATCTGTTGATTTAGAATAGTATTTTGTTAGTGAGGTCTCTGAGTTTGTGAAACTGTGTTACAACAGCTCCTGTTAAATGTCATTTTTCAATAGGTGAACACATACAGAAAAGCACTGCTTACCTTTCTGTTTGTTATCAAAGAAAAAAAATCAATACCAAAATGCAGAGAAGAAAGCATTTAAAACACAACACAGAGAACAGATGCTAGAGATAAATGTTATCTATTCTGCAGAATATTTAAAATGATACATTTTTGTTCCTAGGAAGTTGCATTTGCACATGACATCATCAGACAGGAAGGATCACGTTTATGTACCAGTCTTGGTGAACTGCTTCCTGTTCCTCTGTATCCTAGACATGGTGGATGTATATATAAGCCAAAAGAGTCCCAGGAGAACGACAAACCCTACAAAAGAATGGTGTTGTTAACAACCAGTCATGGAGAGTCTTTGATCTGGATGGACAGTGTAACATTTGTTATTGACGTTGGCGTGGAGAAGAAGAATGTAAGCAAAAATTCCTGTTTAATTTTTAATTACGTTCACTTAGCTCATCAGCTAGTATAAATCATATAGTTAATAAAGTAAGTAATCTAGAATGATAAATCAGATAGGTAATAAAGAAATCTAGAATGAGAGCCTTTGCAGATAAATCAATTATAATTTTCTAGGTTTACAACCCAAGAATAAGAGCTCATTCTCTTGTGGTACGACCAATCAGCAAATGCCAGGCTGACAAGCGCAAAAATGTCTTGAGTCGGTCCAGACCAGGTGAGAATTATCTTGTACCACAGAAGCTGTACTTACATATTTTTGATTGAATTAATTTGAATATTATTTAATGTGTTGCCATATATCAGCTTAACTAGTCTTACCCTAACACTGAACTCTCTTTTGTCTGCATTGCCTGCAAAATTAATTGACTTCTGTTGCCCTGTTTCATCTGGTCTGAGGGCAGACAGTTATGGTCATTCATCAGCAAGTAAGTTATTCAGTCAGTTACTACCACAGTCTGTTATAAGCAAGATGCGTGTAGTATAATTCATTTTTACCATGGTGCTTCCTCCAGTAAGGGACTGGAGCAGTTAGTGGCTCTCTCTTGAGCTTTTTTGTGGGTTTTGTTGGCCTTCTCTGTTATAGAAGTTCTCTTAAACCCTCACAGAACATGAACAATGCAGCTGTGTTCCCACACCAAACCCATTGACATCCAGTAGTGATGCATTTTCTCAGCTGCTCTACTGATTATAACTAGCATGGTAGCAAAACATGCTCATTCCCCTTTCAAAAGCAGAAGCATCTATAGGAGTCTTCTTACATCTCCCCCTGCTTTTTTGGTGATGCTCTGTCTTGCTTCTGAATGTGGCTTATTTGCAGCACGTTTTGAAGCTGCTACTGTACTAGCAGACTGATTCATTATTTTTGTGTATTGTTCTTGCTGCATTTCTTCCTAATTAGTTGACATAGTACAAACAGAATTTAACCAGAAAGTATTTTAATAACATACTATCAAGCTCTGCAGTGTTAGAACTTTGCATTATCAGCACTTTTAAATTCACTGACATGTATACGTTTTTCTGAAATGTTATGAAGATATTTAAACAAAAACTCTCATGTTTGCATTTTTTCATTGATTTTACATTTAAATTTTACTACAGTATTTCAGTATTTAGATAAACTATGATTCGCGTACAGTGATAACATGATAACCCTAACACAGTTCAAATACTTGTTATCTTTAATATCTTCAATATCACCTTCCAGATTCAAGACTTTTGTGCTAGTCTATTTGCTCTTGCATGATTTGGGACCATCTTATAAAAAAATCTGGTGGCTCTATGCTGGTCTGCCAATGTGCTTTCTCCAGCAGCTTTGTTAGCTAGTGGTTCATCTAGTGTGCATAAAAAGTATTAGCACTGGATCTTTTCCTTTCAAGGGCCATTGTCTCTTTGGAGACGACTACTACTCCCACAGGATTATGAATACCCTACTCTGGACAACTTTTGGTGGTCCCTTATTGTATCTGAGTTTGTGACAATGGTGACCATCTCTTGCCTTAAGTTTCATATCTCTGGAACTTCCATTTATTTGTTTAATTGCTTATACTATTGTCTGTGTTATATAACTATTAGTGAATATATATTCTATTTTACTATGTTTGTCTCAATAACTACATTAATAAATCTGAATCTGAAAAAAGCTTACCTTGAATTTAACAATGTGACCTGGTCTTCAACTGATATTTACCAAAGTAATGTGATTAAGTTTCTAATACAAGATGTCTCAATTACTGCACCAGCTTAATTCTTATTTGTCCATATGTATAAGACTGTTACAGAACTGGCATTACACTCCATTTAAAAAGACAACTCATTCCATAAAGTGAAAAATGACACACATCATTAGATCCAGATTGTTTATGCAGTACTAACCCTGGTTATCTAACAGTGTAGTACCTCGCGGGCGGTACTGCGCAGGTTAGGGCGTGTCCATATTGATTGGCAGGTCAGCGCACATTTGAGTGACACTGAGTGTTCCTGTTATGCCTGAATAAGTAACCTGCCAAATGTTACACAATAACCGCTAATGATATGGTCTGTTTCTCATATATTTTGTGATTTCATGGTAAAGCACCGAAGATTAACGTCATTAAATAATGACATACATTTCAGTTTCAGACGGCATTTCCTTCAGAAAAGGCATGTTAACATGCTTCTAGACTGTTTTTCATTGTATCATATATGCACATAGGACATATTTTTCACCTGCGCAAGATGTTGTAGAATGTCCACATTTTGCGTCATTTGGTAGGATCTTTGTAAAGTCTGTGGGTTTCGGGTAATTTGCCGAGGACTGCAGTTAGTAAAAAGTGGTAGACATTTGAGTTTCAGAATTCATATCCTTTAAGAAATCCCTACTAATCCAAAGGCAGTTATTATAGCAGCTTTCTAAGTTTGTACGAGTTAAGTAATAACATGCTCCTATTTTTTGTTTTTTGTTTCTGTATTCTTAAAGGTTTTGCCCCTGATTCTTTCCTCGAGGTTGAGATGTATGAGGTATCTCAGGTGCTTAACCAAGTCTAGAGTGGTTTCGATTTGTTAAATGTACTTTTCTGTACCCTAAGCATTGTTTTGGTTGATGTAAGCTGGTGACTTTTGCAGTATAAATGACGCTACGATGTACACATTATTTTTGGTGGGGGGCGGGAATGTCATTCAAATTGTGTTAAAATGTAACTCATTGTTGAAAAGGAATGGCTCAAACTACTTTGCCAGTTTTCGGAGACCCATGGTGGTCTGTACCAAAATTACGTTCAAGATGTAGTGCTAACTTTGCAGAAGGAGTGAGTAATTGGTTATATTTTTAGTACTTACAGAGCGAAAATACATCTGAATTCCGAAGATGACAGTAAAAGTTGTTGAAGGTATTTTGGTTAAGAATTAAATAACCGTATTTTTAAACGCTTGCATGTCTAAGCTATCTATGTGCTTATGTCACTGTATACAGATATTTTAATGAAAGCGTGAAGAAGACACTTCAGGATTAATTGGATTCTTTACCTCAGCAATCTGAATAGTGTTACTTAGGGTTGCCAACTGGTTTTTCACAGTGTAGTACTTCGCGGCCATTTCAGCTGTCAGAGTAACATAATGTGCGTGTTTGTTTACATTGTTTGCAGTTATGGGCGGTCAGGGGCGGGGTTTGCTACTGCGCATCCTGCGAGGTACTACACTGTTAGATAACCCTAACACTCTCTGCAACACCTTAGCTGGCTAGTAGTATTTTATAATTTGCTGCTGAAAGTATCCAAATGGAAACTGAGGTACTAATGTAATTTTACTTTTCAGTTCAAGCTTTGTTTCACAATTTACTGTGTGTCCCCCATAATGTGTTATGACCTGGACATCATAATTTCATATGGTATGTTTCTGCACTAATTTACAGTAGTAATGTGTGGCACCATTGGATGGCTCTGAAAACCGACTTGTTTCTTTTCATGATTCACTCTAATTTGGCTCAAGTGTTAAATGCTGAAATGCCTTTCATTATACAATTAAACTTTCTTCCACACAACATAGATACATTGCAGGCTTTTGTTATGCCTTGTGAATGCAATTTGCAGTATTATTGCAATGCCCTAATGTAAATAAAGTGAACTTGGTATCCCAAGTTGTCCTGGCCATATGACTTTGCATGTGATAAATACCAGCCCATATTTTCCATTATGTTGTCTTCACTCATTGAATGCTTTTCCATAACATGCTCCTCCTTCAAAAAATGATTCAGTGATGCTTTTTTCAAATTTTATACTAAAAAATAGATCAGCCTGATGCTTAGCATTGCTCCTCAGATATCAAAATCCTCATTCAGAAAATGCTTCAGAATTTTGGGGTAAATCGGTCCTGTGATCAGTCTGCCATTACCTGAATATCTCTCACCCTCTTTCTTTTTCTCTTTCTCTTTCTCATAGTGTATCCCATGCTTAAAATTAGTGCTCTTCTGACTTTACATTTTTCTCTCGGCTGGCCAAAGGGAAGCAGCAGCATGGAGGAGGTATGAAACGCTATGGAGAGTTTGGAGGTGGAAAATGCAAATTTGGTGATTTATTTTTCAATACGGAGTATCAGCATGTAAACAACAACTGTGTGGTGGATGATCATTGTTTAGCTGTCTCAATGGGGAAGGAAGTTAGCGAGTCTGATGGAATGGTGCAGATAACAGAACTTTGGTCAAGAGGGCATGCAGTTGATGTTCTGTTAAAAATAATTGAACAGGATAATCCAGTTGACAGTTCTGCTCTTTCATGGGATGAGATGGCAGATATATATATTTTTTTGGAAGTGCTGAGGATAGTTATGTGGATAAGGAACCAGATGATGTGGCAGTAGAGATGCAGCAGTTAAAACTTTTGCAGCAGTGACAGAAAGTAAGAAAAAGCAGCAACAAACTGAGAACCTGTCTGGTTTTGTGACAGCAGGTAATGCAATAACTAAAACATCTGCTGCAGTGACAGCAAGCAGAAAAGGAAAGCAGCAACACATTAAAAGTAAAACCTTTTTTTACAAAGAGAAGACCAACTGCGAGAAAAAGAACAAAAAATGACAGTGTAATAGACAGATACCTTGAGTGGGACAATGTGGTAACTGTTCTGGGTTTTAAAGCTCAGGAAATTCAGTTTTTATGCATATTGGGACAGAGACCTTTTGTGATTTAACATTTGAAACTGAAGGACTGTTTATGACACTTTCAGAACTGTGTAACAAAAAAGGACATTTGTCCATGGAACATTTTTTTCTGGTAGTAACATAATTATTAAAAACATTACTTTGCAGTTTAGAACTGTTGAACTGGAAGAAGAGGATGTTAAACAGATGCATGCAGGGTTTGTGTGAAACTATTCATGACATTGTAAATGTCAAAGATGGAGGGTGGAGGTTGAAAGCTGTTTTGAAATGTAAACAAAATGGTGAAACACTTGCCAAGTGTTATTTTTGTGGCTGTTCATAGAGGGACATTAAGATATGGTGGCCAGCCTAAATCATGTTTTTTTTGTGCAGACATTTCTCATTTAATTAATGATTGTGGGGGGGAAAGACATACAGCAGGAAAGTATGTACCTGAATGCAGGTTATGTAAAAAAGGTGGACATGTTTGGATGGATTTTCAAGAGCAAACAGTAAATGATGAAAGAGAAAAGGAAGAAAACATGAGTAAGGACAATAACAGGCTAGGAAAGAGGGTGAGCTAGGTGAAGAAGAAACTGTAGAAGAAGAAGAAAAACATATGGATGGGAAAATTAAGAAGAGATGCTGCATCAAAGAATAGAGGCCAGGACAAAGGATCGACACTAATCATTTTTTGAAGTTCTAGCCAGTGAAAAATCTAATTCTGCGGATGAAGGATTGTTTGTACATAAACCCAGGAAAAATATTTAATTTGAGAAAAAGTAAAAAGAAGAAAAAGAAGATTTAAAAATATTTCGCCTAAAACGTAAAAAGAACTAAAACAATAATTAAGAAGGTCACTGAAAAACGAATCAGTAAAAACAAAATGAAAACTCCAGAAAAGCTAGAACTTCCACTGAGTGACCACCCAAACCTCTTGTATCAGAGGCACATGGGATATATGCAAATGATCCTTATGAACATCAGGCATTTCAGCTAACTGGCAATTCTGAATGTCCATAACTTGTTTTGCCATTTTACTGGACAATTTCAGGCCAATAAAGCCAAACCCCACTAGCTGTGGATATGCATATTTCAACCTTGTTATGACCTCATCAACACAGCACAAGCCCACCTCATGTTTATAAGGATCATTTGCATATATCCCATGTGCCTCCGATGCAAGAGGTTTGGGAGGTCACTCAGTGGAAGTTCTAGCTTTGCTGGAGTTTTCATTTTGTTTTTACTAAACTTAAAAAGAAGGAAAAGCAACCATTTCAGACAGCTTTCAATAAATGTTAACAGTGTTGTTATGATTGCAATGATGATAGGGATACTGGAATGGTGTGCTAAATGTGATGTGAATGCTATTCTGTTAGTGGATGTAAGATTCCTGACAACTGAAGAAAGGCTACAAACAGAAAAAGTGGAAATGCTGAAAACTAGTTTTGTTCCAAGTTGGACTTTCCCGGTTAACAAATGTTAAATAAATAAATAAAATATGGAACTTAGGAATTGAAAACTGTTCTGGAGTGGCTGTGCTGTGTAAAAAAAAAAAAGAGTAAAAATACTAGAAGCAATGTTAATAAGGATTGGAAAGTTAACTGTTGTGGGTGTGAGGTGGAGACAACATGGTTATAGAATAATAGCACTATGTGCAATATGCAATTAGTCTATGTGGGGTTAACATGAAAATTATAATTGCAGGGAACTTTAACTGTGATTTAAGGGGAAGATGTAAAAAGAAAGGAAAATGGTGTAAAATACAAAAAGTGATAAAAAGTGAGAAATTAGCTGTATGGAACAAAGGTCAATCAACTTATAGAATGGATGACACTTGAATCTGAAGCTGGTTATTTTGTATTATTGGAAGACTTAAGGGTAGCAGATGGTGATACAGTTGTGACACTTTTTCAGACCATTTAGCAATATGGATGGAGGTGATGGAAGTAAGTGAATATATTAAAATAAGAAACAGAATTAAAAAGAATTAATAATAAATTATGGGATACAATTGGAGATTAGGAAGTATTGTAGTTATGGAGGGATCATATAACCATGAAGGACTTCTATAAAAACTGGTCTGAATGGTGGATTAAATTTATAAAGTATAAAAAGATTTTTTCAATGGCAGGATGGTGTAAGAAATGAAGAGAAAGTGAAGTATGAGAACATTTATAGAAATGTAATAGATAATTTAGAGAATAATGCAAGAGTGTTATGATACGGAAAAAGAAACATATAAACAACATAAACATAAGGCATTACTCTTTAGGCAGAGACATTTACAAGGGAGAATAGAGGAGGTATCTGCATATTTGGGCATAAAATAGTAAAGGAGGATGTTAGTATAATGAGTGAAATGAAAAATGTAAAAGGAGAGGTAAAAAACTCAATAATGGAAAGTAGCTTATAAAACAAAGGATGTTAGATATGTGGTGCAAAAGGAGGTGGTGATTCTTGTAGTTTTGACATGCACGGGTGATATAGTTGTAGTTGATAAGAATATATGGATGAGGGATGCTCCGGTTTGTTTGGATGTTTAAAGGAAATGTGAATGAACATGTATAAAGATAAAAGTAAGGGTTTACATGATGTGGCGAAAACTGGGGCTGTGTATTTTTCAATGAATAAAGTGTCTTTGCTAAAATAAAATTTGGGAACTATAATGTAGTTGTGATACCAAGCTCGCATCAGCCAAAAAAACTCTCAAGCCAAGATCCTACCCACAATGCTCTGCTCCCTGTTACCTCAGCTCTTGTTTGCCGCATTGCTGTACAGCCATGTCAAGCCTTCTCTCTCAGCTAAGTGTTCAATTTTTTGATGTTTTTCTATTATTAGTGTATAGAAAGTTTTAAATTCTTCACTATCTCTATCTTCTTTCCCTATCACAACTTTGAGACTCTTTCCCTATAGTATATTCTGTCCTTTTTCTTACCTTTGAGGTAATTCTCCATTACCATCGTTGGTAATTCTTCCTCTCCCTTTCTTACCCTTCTGGGTAGTTTCATAACTTTTTAGTAGTATCATAGTTTTTCCCTTGATATTACAATGTCTCAAACAATGTACAGAATGCGGCCATAAGTTACCACTTTCTGATGGTCATGACTTGTGTGCTTATTGTCCGAATATTCCCCACCTGTCAGTGGACCCCCCGTGTGGGATTTGTAGAAATTTCTCGACTAGGACTCTCAATGAAAGGAAGAAAAACATACTAAAAGGCCTCCTTAAATCTCCTTTCTGCGAGGCTATCTCTGGGTTGGAGGCTCAGCTCCTCCTTCTAAACCCCATAAGAGGCGTTCTTCTTTTTCCTCCTCAAGGTTGCTCACTTTGCCTTCCTCTGGAGACCACAAGGAGTCAACTCACAAAAAGGATGAAAACTTCGGGTCTGGTGCTACCATCTGTGGTACTTTCCGCCCAGCCTCAGCACTGCCCCAATTTGTTCTCATTCCACCTATGTCTTCTTCACTGCCACCGGCACTGGAGTTCCCAGTGCAGACACTCACAGCTCTGACAGTATCATCACAGCCTTTTTCAGCACCACTGACATCGGTGCAGACTCCTTAGGCACCATCTTTACAGGTACAGTCTCCTTCGGCACTGTTGGTGCTGACTCCTTTGGCTCTGTTCTTGCTGATGCAGTCAACTTCCGGATTACTGCCCTCTTTGGTGCAGATGCCTACGGCACCAACCTTCTTGGTGCAGTCACTTTCGGCACCTTCGTTACTGGTGCAGATACCTTCTTCAGTGGCACCATATTCAATTGGTGCAGACATTTGCCACACCGCTCTTCACGGTGCAGACACCCTTGATGCCTATGGCACCACCTTTGTTGGCGCAGATACCCTCGGTACCATTCTCCTTGGTGCAGACACCCTCAGCTCCGGGCTCTACATTACACAAACTTGCCAGAACTAGGTACTTTCCCTCCATAGATCCTTTTGTGGGAAGTCAGTACAGCCCCTTTTTGGACAGGCCAGAATCTCCATCAGGTCTCTCTATGAGGTCGACCAGGAGCCTCTCAGAACAGGATGTGTTGTGGCTTGTCAATCAGTTTCTAGTGGCCGGGGGACTCTCTAATCCAACTAAAGCTGCGCTCCCTCTTTTAGGTGACCGTATTTCTCCACAGATTCCATCTTATACTCCTCCTTCGACTTCCAGAGAAGCATTGAAGCCCCTTCCTCTGACAGCAGCTTCCCTTTATTCAACAACAAAAGTGGACCTCACTTTGGAGCCGGAGCCATCCTTGTGGCCCTCAGTGGACTGGGCACTGAGCCCTTCTCAGTCTAGCGGCTGTGCCATGGGGGCAGGCGTTCTTGGTTTGACGTCAATTTTTTCTATGGCACCCTCCAGGTATCCTCCTCTCCTCAGGCTCCACAGCCCTCTTGAGACTCCTGGTTTGGGGGTCGGCTCATCAGAGCTGGGTGTGACCCCTGTCCCGAGGTTGTTGTGCTCAGTTCCGGGCTCCCATCCTTTTCTGGGTGGTCCAGCCTTCCAGGCCATAGAGAGGGCACTTGCCTCTGGTGGCAAAACATCCCTGTCAGAGTCCTTGCTCCCATCTGTACCACAGCTGTTGCAAGCCACAACTACCAGACCCTGGGCACAAGGGCCTCAGGCTTCTCCCCCACAGGAGATCCCCTCCGCACAATCTTCCCCAGAGCTCCCCACTGAGGAAGTCCCTTGCAAGGCTTCGTGCAAGAGGAAGCACATGGACTCCACTGAGGAGTCTCTAACCAAAGATACAGACTTTGATGACAGGGAAGGGTCCTCACGGTCACCCTCTGATGAGGTGTCCTTTGGTGACATCCTCAAGATCCTAAGACAGAGGGGCAACTGGAAGTCTTCCAATTCTTCCTCAGGGGAATCCGTATTCCTGCAGGCCTTTCATGCCCAGCCCCCTACCTTCTGGATTATCCCACCAGCTGATGAGCTTGCCCAGCTCATCATCCAGCATGCATGGAAGGCTCCTGACACTTTGGAAGCTAAATCTCGGAGGCCTGATAAAATTTTATCTCCCCCTGCTGAACATCCTCATTAGTCCAAAGTCTTCCAGTAGATACCATGGTGGTAGCAGCTGCAACCAAAAAAAAGACTTGGCAGAAGAGAGCCAGGCTGTCCATCCGCCCAACAAGGAGTTGTGGGTGGTAGACAGACTTGGGAAGCATGTGTTTGCTTCATTGACCTTCGCTGTAAGGTCCTTGAACTACTTGGCACACTTTATGAGGCTCCAGATGGACTTTATCAACCAACTCTCTGAAACCTTGGCAGGAGCTGTTTCTGATGAGGTGCGTGACAAGGTAGCCTCTCAGATAGCAACACTGGAATTTATATCCAATTCTTCCAGTACTAACTTTAGTGGGTTGTTTTGAGACTTCGGGGATACCACGGAGATTACTTGTTTTTTATATCCAGTTCTTCCATGCACCTCATCTCACACACAATGGAAGGAGTGGCTAGAGCAGCAGTCACAGGCATAATCAGGAGACGGCATGCCTGGATGCACCTTTGCAACTTTGTAGACTCCTTTAAGGCTTCCTTTTGCGAAATGCCCCCATCGAGGCCTCTTCATTGTTTGGCCCAAAGGTTAAGGATACACTAGCAACTGTGAACAAGATGGTAAGACCTTGTCTGCCATTGGTGTCTGACACTCCATCCTTCAACGATTCTACTCCAGAAATCAGAGGAGTGGGAAGATGTGGCACATAAAATCACAGGGCTCTATCCATGATGCACGTGCCGAGTTCTCCCTTAAGGGCAGAGGGGGAAGCTCTAATGGAAGATGCCCCTTTTGGGGTAGGGGAGGTCTGCGAAACCGGGGTTCCAGAGATTCTTTCTCTGGGCAACCCTACCAGCACTCGTGAAGTGTTGCCCAACTGCTCACCTCTGGAAGCAGTTGGGGGTAATTTTTCCTTGTACCCTACTGCCTGGTGAACCATAACCACCGATTCCTGGGTACAACAGATAATATCCAGAGGTTACCGCATTTCCTTCCATTTCTGTCCCACTTCACCAAAAAATTTACCCAATGTCCCACCCAGTCAGGGGGAAGCAGTAGCACATGAAATCTGAAAGCTGCTACAAAAAAGTCATCCAAACGGTCCCCCCAGACCAGATAGGATCCGTTTTTTACTCAAGATTCTTTTTAGTGCCAAAAAAGACAGGTGGCTGGAGACCAATTCTGGATCTCAGCACACTAAACAAATTTGTAAAAACAGAGAAATTCCGTATGGTCATGGTTCAGTCTATCCTTCCTCTTTTGGAAGAAGATGATTGGATGTGCTCTATAGATCTTCAAGATATGTATTACCATATGAAAGTGAACAAATGCTCAAGAAGATACCTCAGCTTCTGCATAGGAGCCAGTCACTACCAATTTTGAGCACTGCCCTTTGGTCTCTCTAGAGCCCCCAGAGTGTTCACCAAATGCACGGCAGTAGTTATCACTCATGTGAGACTTCAAGGATTCCAGGCATTTCCATACCTAGGCGACTGGCTCCTTACTGCCCCCACCAAGTGTCTACTGGAGGAAGCCTTGGATTACACTCTTCTCACAACTCAGTGCCTGGGAATCACTATGAACTGGGAGAAGTCCAACATGACCCCGGCACAATCTTTAGAATTCACTGGAGTTCTGTTGGACAAAAGAAATTGCACAGCATCTCTTCCAGATCACAGACTTCAAAGAATAAGACTACAGGTTCAGCCGCTAATCTGTCACCACAAATCTTCTACTCGGTCCGTACTCCAACTCTCGGGGTCGATAGCAGCCTCAATCACCATTGTTCCTCTGGCCAGGTTCCACATGAGACTTCTTCAGTGGCTACTTCTCACTTAGTGGTACCCTCTACAACATCCTTTGTCTTTTCAGATAAGTGTAACTGAGAGATGAAAGCAAGAATTGCTCTGGTGGATGTCTCAAAATCCCCAATAATGGTCTCACCCCTTCTACCCCCATCAGCCAAAAGCCACCCTGATGGGGTGGGGGTGCTATGTCAGGGAAACTCAGTCCAAGGCACCTGGTTGGAGACAGAGGCTCATTTCCTTATCAATGTCCTAGAACTGAGGGCGGTGCTGCTATCATTGCAAGCATTTCACTCGATCCTTCCGTCAGGGACTATTTCAATCCAATCAAACAACATGTCAGTAGTGTGGTACATCGACAAGCAAGAGGGCACCAGATCTTACCTGTTATGCTGAGAGGCCTTGAGAATATGGCAATGGGGGATAGCTTCCAACCGCTTTCTAATTGCAACGCACATTCCCGGGAGCTCCACCGTGATAGCGAACAAATTGAGCAGGTGCATTCTACAACCTCATGAGTGGTCCCTCAATCCTGTGATAGCAAAAATTTTCAACCGCTGGGGCCAGCCTTGCTGCAATCTGTCCACCTCCCCAATCAACTACAAGTGCAGCAACTACTTTGCCCAGATCCCCCCTTGGAGACAGTCACCGAGAGATGCTCTAGTCCATGCTTGGCCCTTGGGTCTGCTTTATGCTTATCCTCCTCTACCCCTCATTTCCCAATTTTTGAAGAAAGCACAGCAGTTGAAGAGCAAAGTAATCCTTGTTGCACCATATTGGCCTCGACAAGTTTGGTTCCCCTTCCTTTGGCCTCACCTGCTAGATCGACCATGGATTCTCAATCCAACTCTGAGGTTGATCTCCCATGACCCACCCCAATCTAACAAACCTGAAGCTGACAGTTTGGTTTCTCCATTTTCAATGATTGCCAGGTAGGATAACCTCTCCTCCCCGGTGCGCAATATTCTTATTGCGTCTCATAAACCATCCACCAGGCTAACCTATCTCAGCAAATGGAAAAGATTTACCTTATGGGCATCGAACAAAAAATTGGACCCGTTTTCAGCCCCAGTTTCAGTAGTATAAGATTATTTATCAGATCTTTTTCAATCTGGGGTATCAGCTTCTAATGTTCATGTTCATTTAGCTGCCATTTCTAATTTCCACATTGGCTTCCAGGACTTTTCACTCATGTCACATAGACTCTGCAAGACTTTCTTGAAGGGCATTTTTCACCTAAAGCCTCCCTTTAGAGAAACAGTACAACCTTGGGACCTGGCTCTGGTTCTGCAAGCCCTAACATCACCCCCTTTGAACCTGCATCTTCATGTGACTTAAAGTGCCTCTCTTGGAAAACCTTGTTTCTGGTTGCTATCAGATCGGCCAGACATCTTTCAGAACTTCAAGCCTTATGCATCAAATGTCCCTACCTCATTTTCCATAAGAACAGAGTCTCACTAAGAAGTAATTCCTCCTTCTTACCGAAAGTGGTGTCAGAGCGGTCTATCAACCAGTCTATTGACCTCCCAGTATTTTTTCCTAATCATTCTAACAAGGGAGAGTATTGCCTGCACTCTCTAGATGTTCACAGGCAAATCCGTTTTTATTTGGACAGAAAAAATCTACCCATAAATCAGACCAATTATTTCTGGCTTTTTCTGGACCAAGACTAGGTTGTCCTGTTTCTAAAGTTACTTTAGCGTCATGGTTGAGAAATTGCATTACCTTCGTCTACAACAAGAACATCACCTTGCCTCACAAAGTGAAAGCCCATTCTACAGGGTCAGTGGCAACTTCAGCAGCTTTCCATACTAGGGCTTCCCTCGATGACATTTGTTCAGCTGCGACTTGGGCCAAACCCCATACCTTTATTCTTCATTACAAATTGGATTTGGCCTCCAGAGGAAGAGCTTCTTTTGGTTCCATGGTACTCAGGAATGTCCTTCCATGAGGGCTGCCCAGGGATATAGGTAGCTGGGGACTCTGTCTCATTATAAGGAATGAACGAAGATTAACAACATCAGATAAAGAAGTTATGTCTTACCATAATGTTCCATCTGTGTTGTTGATCTTCATTCACTCATTACTCCCCACCCTCCGTCCCCCTCCGGAGGTTCCTGGTGGATTTCATATGGTCCTTCTTCCATTCTTGTAGGTCTGTTCTGACCAGAGGTAGCCTCTACTTTTGTCTATCAAATAGCAAACTCGATCTGAGGTAACAGGGAGCAGAGCACTGTGAGTTGTGAGTTTTTTGGCTGACGCGAGCTTGGTATAAGGCCTGCTCGATTCCGAGGATGGAACTGATAACCCATCGTAAGGAGTGAATGAAGATTCATTAAGATTCCATCACCTCTAAAAACGGCACTACCATCTCCCCTTCTGACCACACCAAACTTCTTGGTATTGAAATTGACAACAATCTTCACTTTGATATCCACATCTCACAAACCATCAAATTGGTTCACAAAAAAATGGGCGCACTATATAGGCACAAAAACTTTCTCTCACACTAATCAAGAGTCACCCTTGTCCAGAGTCACCTTCTGCCCACACTACTGTATGCAGCATCTTTTTTCACCCATATTAGAAAAGCTGACCTAAACAAGCTAGAATCCTGTTACAATAAGATAGCCAAGTTTGCTACGAACTCCAGTTACAGAACACATCACTGTGTTGCACTAAAAGAACTAAAATGGCTAGATTTACCACAACTACTTAACTACCACCAGCTAGTTACTGCATATAACATACTTAAGTACCCTGAAAAAAAAGACATCTATAGCCAGTCTTCTTACCCATTACACTGCAAATCGGCATCACCGATCTAGTGACAAATCTCTCCTCTGCATCTCCAGGGCAAACAATACTGCAGGCAAAGTGCTCTTTCCCACACCGTTGCTGAAAACTGGAATTCTCTCCCCCATTCTCTGACCATTGCCTCTACCACCCCACAATTCAAAAACTCCTTCAAATCACATCTACTAAACACCTGGTTATGTCCTTATATCACTTAACCTTTACTCTCCCATCTCCCCCCTTCTTTTTCCAACTTCCACGCTACTCACTTTAACCCTCTACAGTATTAAACCCAGCCAATAACTGTATTAGTTGCTACTTCTCATAGTGGGTGATTGCTCCTCTTTTTGTCAGAATCATTCTACACCTGCACATTAAGTGGAATTCCTGACTGTTTCTCCTGGAAAATGTCTTTTTCCAATTTATTTTATATATTTTCAGTGTTTGTTTGGCAAAATGTCTAACTCCATGTTGTATTATTTAAATGACCTTTGTATAACCCTGTATACATTTGCTTCTCTTGTTTTTTTTTTTTTTTTGTAACAATGTTTTGGAGCTTTTCTCCCCAGGCAAATGGACGTGGTCCAGTTGGAATTTCCCAGTTAACAAATATAAAATAAATAAAATAAAATAAATTAACGACATCAGATTTTATTTTATGTAATATGGGTTATTTGGAATGAAAGACTGAATGAAATTTTGTTTAATGGGAAATGGAGTTTGGTAGATACATTGTAAAAAATCAGATTATGAATGTGGAAAAAGCTGTGGGGGTCAAATATGGAAGAATAACAATGAGGATGTAATTATAACAAAAATGATAAATAGTCAAAAAAACACATAAATGTAAATGTATATATATATATATATATATATATATATATATAGATAGATAGATAGATAGATATAGATATATATATATATATATATATATATATATATATATATATATATAAAGATATATATATATATATATATAGATTCACTTTGGAATCTTGAAATACTGAAATATTGAATTTCAATATCTGGAGACCAAAGTGTTGAATCTGCAGTTGCGTGAATGTTGAGAATGTCGAATACGGAAATGTCAAACATGTTGTGGTAATGGTCTGTTTGGTAAGTGTAATGTTTTTCAAGGGTTTTGGGGAGGGTTTGTGTGTGTGTGAGTGTGTTGGGGAGTTTTAGATGTGGGTTAGGGTAGGTAGTAAGAGTATGAGTGTGTAAGTGCTGAGGGTGGTTGCGTTTGTATGTATGTGATGCGTGTTTGTGCAAGGGGGTGTAGAATGTGTGATAGTGGGTTTGCTGTCTTCTGGTTTTTAGTGCGACCTCGGAGTTGTTTTATATATATATATATATATATATATATATATATATATATATATATATATATATAAAAGTAGGGTGGGTGTGGGGGGCAAAGTCCCCCACATGGGTGTGTGTGTGTTAGTTTTGTTGTGTTCATGTGTGTTGGTTTGGTTTGTTGTAGTGTCGGCAGGTAGCTGTATTTGTGTTTGTGTGTTGCAGTGTTTTGTTTATGTTACCTTCGTGATTTTAAATTTTGCGGTTTTGAAGTTTCAGGTTTGTGATTTTTCGGCTTTATAGTTTTGAGATACTGAAATTCAATATTTCAGTATTTCGAGATTATAAAGTGAATCCATATATATATGTATGTATGCATCCATGTAAATGTGTACATTTTGTAAATATCTAAATATTTTTTTATGTTGTGTTAAATAAGGGACCCCTACTCTTTTCAGCAGGTGCCATAGGATCTTTTATATCCACCCGAGCTTCCACCAACTCAAGCAGATGGAACCTTGATTTAACATCTCATCCAATGGATGATACACTCAGGTGAGCAGCATCCCCCCTTATACCGCACTGTAGTGTCAGCAATCAATCCAGCTGTAGTGAAAACAAAACCCACACTGTTTTGCACAAAAGGCAAGTGTGCTTGCCTGTTGTGCCACTGACACTGCTATGTATAGTGTCATAAAGGGCAGGGCTGCTTTCTGCACCGCCATTATGGACTTCAATCCCTGTCTTTGAATCATGACCTTGAACAAGAAATACAAGGCAACTGAGTCTTGTGACCATTTACGCCATACCAGTATCCAACCTTAGACTGTACCTCCTTTTTCTGTGGGGGCTAGGTCAGTCATCCAGTCCTCTAGTTTCCATTTGAAGGAAGATAATGTATCACACTGCTTGGTTTTCAGTGGGAGTCTATTCCAGAGATGGGGACAGTACTGTGTAATGAAATTATCACTCTGCCATATTTTATTTATCTCTTGATGAAAATTTAGATCCCAGGTTCTGATACTTGTAGGGCTTTTTGACTTGTGGACATACAAGAGATCCAGGACCACTGGATCCTAATGGCATGGAAGGCAAGACATAGATCTCCCTTCAGGAGTTTATAAGATAAAGAGAGAGTGAGTTCAGTCTTTTCTGGTAGCTTACAGTTTTTAAACCAGTGATCCTCTTAGTTAGGAACATCTGCAATCTTTCTAGTTGATTTATATGTCAAGTGAGGCACATCCCAAAGTGGGTATTATATTCAACAACTGATCTAATCAGTACTGAATATAAAAGGACAATGACCTCTTTAGATCTTGATGCTATTCCTTTGACAATTATCTGTGGTAAGTAGAAGGCTTTTTAACTACTGTTGTTACATGATGATCAAAGAAGAAAGAATTATCAAACTATGTTCCAAGGTCTCTAGCAACATTTTCATTTTGGAGTTGGATATTGTCTATGGTTTATGCTGGGGAGAGGGGTAGTCTACCAAATGTGACAACATTTTACTTTTTAGTATTTAATTTGTGCCCACTTTAATGCAGTAGGTATTTCTGAGTGTAAGTTCTTAATGAAGGGCTTGGGCATCAGACAAGGACTTGACATTGACTCCTAGTTTACAGTTATCTATAACCTTGGCTAGCCAGAAGCCTTGGTTTTAAGTATGGAGATCAGAAACATAAATGTCAAACAAAAGATGTCCCTGCAATGAGCCTTGTTAGAGACAAATGGTCACTTTCATACTCTCTGATGAGGCTCCTGCTACCTGCACAGCGTGAGTCCTGTTATTTAGCTAATTTGCTATCCACCTTATCACATAAGGATCTACTTAAAATGCAGTATGCAAGCACTGGAGATGGGTGTCAAATGCTTTGGCTAGGTCAGGCTTCATGAGTGAACAGCATGACCACTTTCAATAGCTTGTATTATCCTTTCAAGGAAGTTCATCAGATGCATTAGACAAAATCTACCCTTGAAAAAGCCAAACTGCTGCAGATCCGGTCTGATGAGTTGTCTAAACTCACAGAATATCATCTCAGTTTTATCGTGTTCTATGGCACTGAAAATAAGACCTGCCAGTCTGATGGGTTTGTAATTCCCAGTGTCAGCTGTGGGGCCACCCCCTGTGGAGTGGCATCATTATTGCGGGGTTCTGCCAGAGCTTGTTTAACACACTGCTCTTTAAATAGCCACGGATATTACAATGTCCCAAGCAGGAAGTTTTGCCTTGGAGAGCACCTTAAATACACACTGAATTTCTTTGGTAGTATGTTAGTGATGTCTACTGAGTCAAAGTAGGTGGTACCATTATGCATTAATTCAGAGGAATGTTGGATGATATTTCTTAGTTTCCTAACCTTGTTCAATAAGAATAATAATTGTCCTTAACTTCAAATGCTAGCCTATGTTCATAGGTGTTTTAGTTGACTTAGTAGCAAATTTCAAGTTTTTAATCATGTTTTTATGCTATACTTAATATGATGATCTTTTGATCTGCTGTATGATTTATAGAGTTTTTTCCCTTTTATTGTGGAGTTTATTTATGTTGATGGATCATCAGAGTGATTTATTTTTACATTTCCCTTAATATTTAGATGCAGTTAGGACTGCCAGTTTTATAAATTTACCTAAAAGGGCTTGATAATGCCTTTCTGAAGCTACCTGCTGTGGCAACATCTAAGGTGCTAGAAGTGATTTTTTAAAACTTCCTCATATAAATTGATGAGATTAAATTATTTGAATTCTTAAATTATGAGACAATCATCTCATCAGGTTTAGAAATTTTTAAAGTGAAGGTCACTCGTTTATGATACAACATAACCAGGAGTACCAGGGGAACAGTGTATGAAGAAGCTTTTATTTGTAAGAACTAGATCAAGAATATTATGAAAGTGAATTCAGTTACATGGAATTAAAATAGACCCTACAGCCTTCTGATCTTCTTGTACCAAAATAAGTATGCCACCTGTTGAGTCAGCGACACTACAAACACCAAGGCACAAATTAATATATGAACATTATCTGCTCATTAGTGATTGTGCTTTTCAGTGTCAGACACTTGTGCTGCCAATGTTCTGCTTTGCTTCACTGTCACATTTTACATTTTTCTTGCTACTTTCCCTGTACTTTTAATTAACATATTAAAATTGTTAAAATACCTTTTCTTCTGCATGCCATGCTTACACCATTCCCTTTTCTTCAGTTCCTTTCATCTCTAACTTCTTCCATTATTTCCTTTCTTTTTTCCTTTCCATATTCCTTGCTTTTGGGTTTGCTATGTACCTTTTACTTCACCTATTCTCTAGCCTCTTCTGTTCTCTCTCTCACTTTCTCTCATCTTCACTTTCCATTTTATTAGAGAAAATACTATTTTTTACAATATGTCTGTTTGTAAAAGTTGTTACACATTTAGACAGGTATACCAAAATAAACAGCTGTTCTTTTGTTTATACTGTATGCTATCCCTACGTTTACATGGTAACTACTGTTTTTGCACTTTACATACTGTATGTTCTTGTGCACTATAAATCTGCTCAGCTTTATTCCCTGCTAGCCATTTATTTGCATGTATCAATATTCTGTGCATTAGTGTGTAACCTCTTCACTTCTCTTTATAGTAACTTGAAAGTTGTTGACTGAATGTTTGCACATTGTATTCTGAGTACCATGACAATTTTATTATATAGCCAGTGATTCCTTGTTCTCTAACTCCGTTGGCAAAACCTGGAACTCGCTGCCTACTGATCTTACTGTGGTTTCCTCAATAACCCTTTTCAAAAACGAACTTAAACGATACCTCACTACACATTGGCTATGACCCTGTACTCACCCTGACTAACGCTTTCCTTTATCTCTAGGTCACATGACACTTTTTACTGTACTAAGTTTGTCTGTACTGAGTGTCCATCAACATGTCAGACTTATGTCTTTGTATATGATTTCTCTGTCGTATTATTCAAATGAATTCTCTATCTGCATCTGTCATGTATATATTGTGAAGAAATGTAATGAACTATTACATACTTTCATGTATAAATTTAATGAAACGTAATTAGCTGTTCATTGTTGGAGCTTTTCTCCCCGGGCTTCTGCTGAAAATGGACATATATCCAGTCAGACTAGTCCAGTCAATAAATGTAAAATAAAATAAAATAAATAAAAATAAACTTTTATTTGATATGGTTGTTTTTGTTCATCTTTACCCACATATCTTTGCAGCAGTTCTTCTTCTAATGCTTTCACTGAAATTGGTTATAACCAGCAAGAACTTCCCTATCAACAAAAACAAAATAAAAAAAGGGGGGGAGCGTTCAAGTCCCAAAATGCATTTGTAAGATATGAAGTAACTTTGTTCCTATATCTATTCAGTCATATAAAACTAGAAATTCACAATTCTAAACCTTTTCTGACAGGCTTTCATTAACTTTCTATTATTTCATGTGGACTATTGATCCAAATAAGACTGACAAGCCGAGACAAATTCCTACATAAAATCTGCAACATTTTAGCTGCAGAGCGCATGTTGAAATTTCTGATGTCTGCTACTACATCTTATGGGAAACTGAAGAATTATGACACAAAAGTCCTTCAGTAATGTTTAGATAAGTAAAATTGTTATAGTAGAAATACCTTCTGTATGATGTGAGAGGAATGGGAGGGGTGTAACTGTCTTTTAAAGTTAGAAAATGAATGCATTCCTTTCCTTTGATCAGGTAACACTTATGTCAGAAGGCAAAATAATCACCACATGTTCAAGCAACAATGCCATGAACCCGTTTAAATTCTATTAACAGAGACTGAAGACATAATGTCAAGAAATGTGTAAAGCAGTTCACATACTTTGGAAAATGGTTCATCTGCCATAACTTATTCAGAATTTCAAGACTGAACCAGAGGCATCTGTAATAACTTAAGAAAAAATGTACAGTACATTCAAGAAAATTAAATCTTAACAAATTTATTAAGACAAATACTGTTATTGTCTTAAACTGTACTGCAAATTACCAGGTTTCATTTCTTCCTATTCAATAAGGTCTCTGATGTATATCTATGAGCCTGTTAAAGACTTCCATGCAAAATTAAAGAAGGTGCAATGACGCAGTGATATCAGTTTACATCAGCCTGTTTATTTAATTCTTTCATTAATTTTTTAAAAGTAGAGTTACACGACCTTTTGAAGGAGTTTTCTGACAGTGTGGTAAATCTAATTATGATTCATCTCACTAATGAGATAGAGCTCTCTTTGTAGTCTTTAATTAAAATAATGATAAGCAAAACTATATATATATATATATATATATATATATATATATTACTTATTTTGGAGCAACCAGTAATAGCATGTTATGTTCACTCTTTTTCATTCAATAATATAGCCAAAGCTGCTATAGTCTGTGGCATCTTTTAAAACCTGCAACCACAGTAAATGAACCAAATATAGTTATTTCTGTATACCGTCCCTTGACTGGGTGTCATTTCTTCAAAAGAGTCATATAGTTCAAGTATTGTAATTGTAAAGATTTAATGAGATGAAGCAATAAACAAAAGGGTTTCATATAATTCGTATCAGGTAATCCATTGCTCTGCCCAAGTATACTGTTATTTTTAGAAGAGCAATCATTGTAGTGAATTAAACCTATTGTTATGCAAATAACAGAAACACTTCTCTTTCTCACTGTCATCTACGACTTTTGAAGCTTACTGTTGCAATTTTTTTTTAATTTTTACACATTGAAAGGTATGCCTGGCTGTGCATTCCGAAGTTGCTCAAACTACAAGAGGAATGTATAATTAGGTACAATTACTGCTTACTTTCTGCCCACTATTGTTGCTATAAAACAAAAATAATGATAAGAATTCCTGTATTAATTTAACAGTTGAGTTTCTATAAAAAATAAATAGCAGTATTAAAAAGGAAACATTTACACACATGCACACACACATATGCCATTTATCAGACACTAGAATACAAATGATCTGCATTACATTTGTTGTCTGAGAAATTTAATACACTGATTCGATTTCCCATTTCCAGTTGAATAATTTTTGATTATTTTAACTACATAGTGCAGCATGCAAAATATTTTTGACATAATACTTCTATCATGATTAAAATAATTTAATCATTATAGCAAAAAAGTAAATTCTCTGTTCAACTTGAGAAATAATCCCTTAAACTGCATCTCATTGCATCGCATGATCTGCAAGCAACATTATAAGACTTAGAACTGACAGGAAGCAAGCTAAAAGCAGAAACAAGGCAAAAACTAAATACATGCAGCATTAAGAAAAAAATGATGAGGAACAACTTTTATTGGTATTGCTCCATTGTATGGAGCTTCCCCCAACCCAGGATTTCTGCTGAAAAGGGACAATTTAAATTCAGATGGACAATCTCTGTAAGCAAATACTAATAAATAACTAATTAGAAATGCTATAGCTGGTATTCATTGACAAGCTGCACATTGCATTAATACCATCATTTGCAGTATGTTGCAATCATGCAAATGATTTTTGATTCATAAACAAGGATGTTGCACCATGCAAGATCATGTCTCATTGTCTAAGCTAGTGCAAAGTGGAATAGTAGGTAGCATGGCATAAAGGCACTAAAAATTTGTGTCACATTCCGTGGAGTGTTTCCTCAATGTTAGAGGTGCTTTGATGATAGCACTGGCAAATGGTAGCATATATTTTAGGAGTGCCCAGCACAGCACTGAATGATTTGAAACTGGAGTTGCACAAAATTTGTAACACACTGTGACCTAACAAGATTGAGGTTTCACCCTCTCTTTTTTGGTAGGCTATATAGAAACCACTTTGATTTCACTCAGAAAACAGTTGCTACTGCAACTATTGATGTTGGTTGGTAAGAAATTAATTACTAGATCCTGGAAAAGGGAATCTCCCCCATTAAAAAATTGCATATATGCTATAATGAATAACATATGACAGGTAGAAACTTCTATATCAGTGAAAAAAACACTGGCTCATATAGTTTCTAAATAGATGGTGTGGACCAAAAAGATGCAAGCACAGTAAATACTAAATCATGTGACTTTGCTGGTATAATTTTACCTTAATTGAAGAAGACTGATGGTGCTAGGTACAAAGGACTGCACATATATTGGCATCAGGGCATCTCCAAACCAAAAGATATGTCATAAACCAACAGGAAGGGTTATCATTCAGTAAATTTCCAGATCATGGCCAATGCAGATGGCATCATCTTCAATATCTGTGAAGAAATCATGGGTACTCCCATGATGCCCATATCCAAGAGGTGGCTAACATGTGCTAGGCATTCTCACAGAAAACAGTACCACAAGAACATTTTGTTGCTTACCCAGTACATACTGTGTTGTTAGCTGATAGAAATATGTCAGCGCTGCATCAGACAGTAGTAGTGGTGCAATATAAATATATGTTTGTGGGAGGTGATTGATACATATACAATGTCACTACTGTTGATAAAAATGTAGCCATGTAGCATCCAGGGGTTGATGCACAACATAAATAGTGTTATTGCTGCTTGACGGAAATATACACAGCTTTAGTGTTTATTTGTTTGCTTGTTCATTTTTGTCAGCTGAGTATGTGGGCTGGTCCTTGCACCCTTTTCAGCCACAGTCTAGGCACAAACACATTTAAAATTAATGAGAATAAAATACATAAATTAATACAAGCAGTGAAATTGATAATGACAAACTCAAATAATTGAACTTGCGGATTTTTTGAATGTGTGTTTGGTGGCAGTTTGGCTGCTGTCATCAATTATGCTGAATGTCTTCTATTTTAAAGTTCAGTTATGTTGTTTTATTTTATAAATTCTCAGACATCCTAAATTGACTTGGATTTGGACATTATTAGTTTGCTCTGGCTAGCTTTATTTTTAAGAGACCAAGACCTAGACAATAATGTCCATTAGCTCAGCTCTAACTACGTCTGCTGCTGCTGCTTCTGTGCTTTGCTAAAGGCTGTGAAACTTGGGGTTTGTTGCCTTTCTCTGCAGTTCTGTGCTCTGAGTGCTCAGAGTTCTCAAAGGGCTTCCCTGTACATCCCCTAGTGTATTTACTGGCTGTCAATCCTACAAACTTCTGAAAGGGTTATTATTTCTGCAGCAGTTGTTTTTGGATTCTCTGCTGTTATCCTAGCTGTTTACTGTGAATAGTGAAATTTCAAGTCGAGCATCATATACCAGCTAGATAATCTGCTTGAAACCCAAAGTTTGAAAATATGATTGTTCTGTTCAAGTTACTACAGATAAGTGTACTGATGGACACATATTTTTCTTTACAGGCCCACAGTCTTGGTGGCTCTTTTTGATGATTTGCTTTATTGCTTACCATTTTTTTTTGCTGTACTTGATGTGGCAATGGCAAAATTTTCCCTTTGTGATTTTAGATGTTATTATTTGGAGATGGTAGTTTTGAATCCTGAGACCTCTGGGACTTGCTTTGCCACCTCCCCATTTGAGTAAGCTGGAATATGCTTGTAGTGCTGTTTTGGAGCTAGTGGCAAGGTGATTCTTTTGGCAAGATCCTTTCTGTGTCTCTGATTTAGGTTGCACATTGTTCATTCAGCTGCAGCTTTTTGTTTGCTTTGAATTCTGACACGATTGCATTCTTGACTAGAATATCTTGTAACTGGTTTTGTGATCCTGACTGTACTTATTGTTTTGGCACCTTATTAGTAGTCCCATTGGAGCAGTTACTTTTTTTTTTGCTGAAGTTAATTTGTTCTTTAGCTTAGTAATGCTGGTGCGGAACAGGATTTGAGATTTTTGCAATGCTTTCAGCTTTTTTAATAGGATCTTTGTTTGCTGTTCAAGGCATTTTGCCCCTTATCTCCCAGCTAGAAATGGTAGTATATGAAATGTTTGTTGTTTTGTATTTTTAACACCAGAGTGCTTTAGTTTTATACTTTTTTTAATCTAGTTTTGTTGTTCCTGGTTTAGTCATAATGATATATTCTGTGACTAATATTTATGTTTTTATAATCTCTATTTTAAAATGTGTATGTTTATTTTTAGTTGATTATACTGTTTAAACTTTGCCTATTGCTTCTGTCAGTATAAGGTCATGGGCTTCTTTTAAGACAGGGAATTACTGTTTATCTTGAGACAATTTGTTCTTTCCTAATCACCTGTTGGTGTCATTGCCACCAGTAGAAGGGCTTGTCTATAATTTGGAAACACTGGGATCTTACCAGATTCTTAATGCAGTTTGTTACCACTGGTGTAAAGTTTGTTGTTGTGCCCTGGTTTAGGGTTCTGATATATACCCATGACTCCCTCATGTAATGTGACAGGTGCAGGGTGCATGTTCTCCTGTACCTGTGATCAAGATGTTATATTTACATGCCAAGTCAGTCAGGAACAAGTGTCTAGTTATAAATGACTTGCTGCATGACAATGACCTGACATTTATCACCAAACCCTGTCTCGAAGTCAACTGTGGGCCCATTCTTACAGCCATTGATCCACTGGGGTATTCAGTTATGCAACACTCTGTATCAAAATGATGTGGTGGTGGAGTTGCTTTTTTTCCTTTCTCTTTCCTGGGGTTGTAAAAGGTTGCAGCTTGAGCTTCCAACCCCTTTGAGTATGTTATGACAGAAGTAGTGAACTGCCAACACAGCCTTGTCTACTGGCCTCCAGGTAGTGCAATGATATTCCTCCAGGAGTTTGTGGAATTTCAAATCTCCTATGTCCGTTATACTTCAAGGTGGTTGATTGTGGATGATTTTAACAATTGAATTGATGAAGAGTCCTTGACTCCTGTTTTTTTTTTTCTGACTCCTGTTAAGGAATTCCTGGGCATTATGCAGGGATTTGAGTTTGCTCAGGTAATTCCCTCAGCAACTCACATAAAGAGGGATATAACAATCAGTGACTTGGACGTGGAGGCTGTCACATGATCTGTTCACATCCTCATCCACTTCTTAGTCAATCTCCCTAGATTGGCACTGGGGTTTTGTATAAACCTGAATCATGTAGTATCTGATTCGCTGGCTTTCACTATCCATCAACAGTTGCAGTAGCTCATTGCACAGGAAGTTAATGAGGTTGTTGAGACATACAGTACTGTCAGCTTCTATAGATCTGTTAGCCCTAAGTTTTGTACACTTTGTTAATGTTGTGCTACATGGCCCATGGGACAGTCATGAGCTCTGTGATCTGAGAAGAACTAATCAAAGTTTATCACAGAAATGGTGCCACACTCACCTGTAGGAGGACAAACGTGTACTTGATGAACATTAGCCTTTTTTCAGGTCAAGGTAAGTTGAATGAAGTCTGGTTACCTATCATATGAATTCCAGTGGCAGCCAACAGATTTGCTGCACTCTTCTGGGTGGTATCTAAGCTTAGTAGTCTATCTACCCATACCTCCAGGAGGTATTTGTCTACTGATAAATATGAGCTTGCTGCTAGATATACCTCATTTCTGTTCTTGCCTGTAGCGGGTCTAGCATTGGTTCAGCTAAATTAATGGGAGGTCGCAGTGGCTCTCTTCGGTGTAAGGCATCTTGCTTTTGGTCTGAGTCTGAATTACTTGGTTATGATGATTTCATTACCCTGGTCTCTGGTATATGCTCCTCCACCTGTAAGATGGATCCCTGTCCAACCAGACTGTATAAACCCTGCATAGATGTTTTGAGATTTATAATTTAGAACTTTGCCACCCTATCTGTTAAGGAATTTTTCCTTTGGTTTCAGTTGTCATCAAATTTTCATTCAACTATTAAAAGAATAGCTTACTGATTAATCTTATTCTTTCATGATTTATCCATAGCTGAGAATTTTCTGGTCCATTCATGACTAAACTACTATTCATGACTAAACTACTACAGTATCCTTTATATCTGGGGCTACCAGTGTTGAGAAGGAACAATTCCAACCTGTGCAGAATTCCACTTCTCAGCTACTTACTGGGATATCTAGATATCACCATGTCACAACTGGGTATGTGACACAACACTGGTTACTTGTTCTGTCTTGCCTTGCCTACAAAATTCTTGTCCTGGTTTATTTAGCTCTTCACAAATTGGGGTCCTGTTATCTTGGGGAAGTTCCTAACTGGTACTCACCTGCTTGCACTGTTTGTTCATCTAATGATGGACTGCTGGAGGTTCCCAAGGTCCAGCTGGATATATCAGGGACATACTCATTTGGAAATGATAGAACATATGGGCTGACAGTTATTCTTAAGAAAGGGGTAGTACTTGCCACGGAATATTTTAAAGATGAAGGTGGAGAGACCAAAGTTGAAGCATGCAGTGACTGGAAACCAGTTTGTTCTTTCTAAGTATCCCAAGAAGAAGGGAATTTTCACATCTGCAATACACTCCCCCTGCAGATAAAGCAATTTAGTACATTATCGTCCTTCAAATGAGACATGGACAATTGCATGGGTATTCATAAATTAACCTCAGGTATGAATGGCTGAACCTTCCTGGAGAAGGAATACACAGTCTAAGGTGTGGACTGACAAGGCATGATGATAACAAGACTCAATAGCCTTGACCTTTGTATGATTCCTATGTTTCCAGAATCACCTACCAGAGTGACTTAGGATGACCTCAACACTTGACTGTATCGAACTTTCATGCAAAACGTACCTCTTTGGCATGGGACATAAGGTTTATCCTTACTTTATTTGTTTAATTTGCTATTTCATTTTATAATAGTGCTCATTTAAAAGCATTTAAATATATTTAAACTTCAAGAGAATGGAGAAAATTACAATGTAGCTGAACATCGATTTTAACATTATAACTTTGTAATAGAGTGTAACTAAGCAGTAACACTTTTCGTTTTTAGTAGTTTGTTGTTTTTCATAATTATTATAGAACAGAACAAAAGAAGTATTTTTCATTTCCTATAGGTATTTAATTATTTACAAACAAAGTTTGCTGCAGTTAAGAAGGAAACTGTTAGATCGGATTATTAAATTTACACACATGTTGGGGAACAGGAATTTAACCTTATTCACTGAAACAAGTACATAAGTACTTCTGTTTTACACCCGCTAACAGTTTTTTTTTCTTTAAATTTGCTGTAGTCTGTAAGTTTTCTTAGTTCATAGGGAAGGTGATTCCAGATGGCAAAAATAACATTGCTCAAACTTTTTTCCTGCCACGGTTTCCTGTGTGTGAAGTGAGTAATGAGAGTTTTTCTTATGCTCAGTTTATTCTTAAAGGAAATGCAATACTTTACACAGTAGATTTTATAAGTGAGGGTGGAGAGCAGCAAGTTGAAAAGTGCTGTGATGGGTAACCAATTGGCTTTTTTGTGAATGGTGCAATGATGTTTAGTTCCAGGGTCAAGATGGATGCATTGAGAGATACTGCTTATGAACATTTGCATTTTATGTATATTGTAAGAGCTTTTGAGGGAAGCAATCAGCATGGCATATTCCACTTGAAGTATAAGAATGCTAACTGCTACAGCATGCCTGGCTTGAGTTGAAGATAACTGACTGTTGTGCTGGAGGCACTTAAATGTGTGTCAACTTTCTCTACCTTTGTGCCTGTATGTGTTTTAAACAAAAAGAAGGGGTTAAGTATGAGTCTTGGGTATTTATACTACAAAACATGCGTAGTGATGCTGCAGTAGTGTTGTCGCCTCATAGCAAGACGTTGTCCCGTTCGATTCTCAGCTAGGGCATCTTCTGTGTGGAGGCATACGTGAATGGGGCGTGCCTTCGTTGAAGGTTGTGCATCAGGGCTGGAAACCCGGTACGTAAAAATCCACTACTAATTATTAGTGGACCGGAGTTCCGCTGTGGCGACCCCTAACTGGGAAAAGCTGAAAGACACAAACAAATTAGGAGTTATTGTGGGTAAGGGTTGGCATTTTGCCAGCCTGTGATGAGTTCTAAATATTAGGGAGGTTGGTTTGGAGTTGTTAAAAATGAGCTGGATAGTCTTAAACCACTGGCACATTTAACTGAAATCCATTTGGACTATTCCTTGATACAGTCTGCAGATGGACCATAGAATATCAGGAGAAAGCACAGCAAAATAAATTGGATGAATGATTCTAGTAATATTGTTAATAAATAAAAAGCATAAAATGGGCAAAGTACAGATCCATGAGCAATTGCAAAGATGAAGATACCTTCAACTAGGCAGGGAAAATCATTACCGACCCTTCACATCCAGGCCACCATCTTTTTGAACTATTACCATATCGCGGTAGCGTTGTTACCTCACAGCAAGAGGTTCTCCCGTTCGATTCTCGGCTTGGCTTGGGAGTGCCTTCTGTATGAAGTCTGCATGTCCTCCCCGCGGTTGGGTAGCATTCGATAGACATGCGTGCGTAAATGGGCATGCCTTCGTTGAAGGTTGGGCGTTGAGCTGGCACCTCGGCATTTTGTAAAAATCTACTGCCAATCATTAGCGGACCGGAGTTCTGCTGTGGCAACCCCTTACCGGGAAAAAGCCGAAAGACAAACAACAACCATCGGCCAGGGATTATAGATTAATGTGCACCAAAACAAGCAGATATAAGAACATTTTTTTCACACAGGCCATCAGATTCATAAATGGTTAACTCAGCTTATTAGGCTGGGTATTCTATTTTCCCAAGCCCCCAAGGATTCTGCAGTATTGTTTGTTTACTTATTGTTAATACTTCTTTCTTTCAGAGTTTATTTCAGTATTTCTTGCACTAAGTTGTACTTTACACCTTGTATGTATATGTATATGTACATGTATATGTATGTTTACATTTTTTTTGTCTTGTTCTTAATAGTTGTATGTATGTCTTTTATGTAATTCATACTTGAAGAGTCATTGAAACTGGAGTCAGATTCCTTGTATGTACGCATACTTGGCCAATAAATGTGATTCTGATCTGTCACCATTTACCGGACTGGATCCTGAAGGTTTTATGCTCAAACTAGCTACTGAATCAAAATATAATATTATGACTAAATCTTTTAGATTTAAGTTTCCTTAGCAGCATTTAATGGTCCACAGTTTCAAAAGAGTAACTGAGATAAATAAATATGGACTCTGTAACTCAGTCATTTCCCATGATCATTAAGAGTTAGAAGTGTAAATTGCTTTAATGTGTTACACACAGTTCACAAGCCTTGTTTGGCAGTAGTAAGTAATTCTTCTTAATGACATGGACATTTAACTGCATACAATCATTTTCATTTTTTTAGCTATCTTTGTAATAATAATGGTTACTTACCTTGAGTGGAAAGTCGGTGTTCTGGATGTCACTCTTCTGGTTTTTCGTTCCTGTCGTCTCGGCGAAGTGAAAGTCGCTGATGTGGCTGTTCAGGTAAGCAAAGTAGACCTATATATATATATATATATATATATATATATATATATATATATATATATACACATATATATATATATACACACACACATATATATATATATATATATATATATATATATATATATATATACACACATATATATATATATATATACATCTATATATATATATATCTGCTTCTTATTTTGGCTTTTTCCCAGTTAGGGGTCACCACAGCGGATCATCTGTCTATAATATATATATATATATATATATATATATATATATATATATATATATATATATATACACATATATAGGAGACTGCAAAAACAAAGTACCAAGACCACCACAGCAATACACATGAAACAAAGTACTTTAATAGAGTAGTGAAACGTAAATACAAGACAAGTGCTTTCAGATAACACCTTTTTTCAAGTCTAAAGCTCTAAGATTCCATGATTTCTTAAGAACAATCTTTCAACCAATTATTTAACACATATAAATAAGTAAAATCATACATTAAAATATTATTGGTTAAACTAAAAGGTTTCCATTCAGTCATATTATTTACAGATTAGGAAATGAATATCAAATGACAACTAGACAGCACAGACACTTTCTCCAATCAGCAGAACTATGCAAAAACAAAAATCAATGTAAAACCTTGATGCATTCATTACACAACAAGGTTGTTACTACACAACCATTGGTTGTGAAACAGATGCTTAACAAACCGTGGATCAATCCAATTCACTCCTTGTGTCACTGCAAGCCAATCCATTGTTATTGATGGAGGTAATCAAGACAAATAATTAAATACAGAAACATTCCTTCAGTATCCCAAATAAAAACAAACTAGCTATGGGCCAAATCTGAATCAAGCTGTAAAAGATTCAATGCTTAGTTTATTGCTTACCACTAAATAAAACAAAACACTAAATGTATCAGCTGCCCAGGCAAGAAATGGACCTATTCAATAAGAAGCATACAACATTTTATTGATTTTGAATAGCATTCCAGGGTTCTGTAACACTAAATGTTCAGAGATGGATATGTGCTAAAATAAAACCTCATAAAATGGTACAACAAACGTCTTTCATGGAGATTAATAGCAAAATAAGGGTACTGGGTTCAAGACCTGCAAGGGCTGTTTATTTACACTTTTCGGCCATCTAACCTG
Source organism: Protopterus annectens (assembly GCF_019279795.1). NCBI lineage: Eukaryota > Metazoa > Chordata > Ceratodontiformes > Protopteridae > Protopterus > Protopterus annectens. Next base: position 416,737,641 of record NC_056748.1, read on the forward strand.
GACCGGAACACCAAAGACGGAGGTGTGTCCATATTCCTTAAGGATATCCACACCTCCAGGCTAGTTTCTCAGCATAATGCATCCGAGGTTATCCAAGTGCAACTAACTCTGGGCAAAACAGCTATCCAAATTGTAGCTTGCTACAGATCCCTCTCCATGCCCCAGGATTCCCACTCCTCTTTTCTTGATATACTGGAAAATATTAGGGTTCAATCAAACATAATAATAATAATAATGGGCAATTTCAACTACCCCACCATTAACTGGGAAAACTACTCATGTACCAACTCCTTTGCTCAACGCTTTCTGGAATTCATAAATTCCAATGCCCTGGATCAACATATCCACACCCCCACCAGAGGCAACAATATCCTAGACCTAGTCATTACCAACATGAGTGACTGGTGTTCAACACCTGAAGTCAACTCCTCATTGGTCAGTTCCGACCATAAGCTAATCACCCTAGATATCCACATCCCACCCCGCCCCTCATTAAGGAAACCACGGTAAAACATTTCACCAAAGCCAACTTCATGCTTCTTAAGACAGAAGTGGTGAACTTCATGACACCCATGCAGATGGACAATACAGTTACTACTGCTGAATCCTACACAAATGCACTCTATAAGCACTTACATGAGTGCATGGATCGCGCTATCCCAGACAGAACCAAGATGCTATCCTCCAAAAAAAAGGAATCCAATCTGGTGGCCCCCACGCCATAAACAAACTC
>NC_056748.1:416743373-416745873 GCF_019279795.1 Protopterus annectens
ATTATTGAAGTCATTTTGATGTTATTATATATTAGTTGCATTGATAACTCCAATTATCACTATTGAGCAATATTGTGCTCACTTCCTCATATATGCAAAAATACTTGTTGCTTGTTTATAGCTTGTTATGTTACTATTTAGCTTCCGTATATAGTTGCCATTTTGGAGTAATGTCTCCAGAATGAACTGATGATGCTACATGTAAAACAGGTCTGCTGTTTCAATCTTACAGCCTTCCAATATTAAGGCTTAAAGGAACTCTGAATGCTGGACCTTGTTTGATATAGATATATAAATTAGATAGATAGATAGATAGATAGATAGATAGATAGATAGATAGATAGATAGATAGATAGATACAGATGGATAATATAGACAAAAAGTCAAGCTGCAGTTTAGAGAACCACATTCTCACTAATCCACTGAATCCTGAACCACTGCAAGTTAGGAATGGGCTTTAACCTGATACATGCAGGGGCAAATTCTTCACTTTCCTACTCCATCTCTAAAATAGACATTAACATGAGTCCAAAATGAGGACAAGTCCTCCATTCTCCTTCTCCCACCTGTTCATAACACTGTGATTTAATAGTTTCAGTTTGATGAGCTGTGGTTCACTAAAGTGCACCTCAACTGAAGTCAGTCTTCACACACGCATGCACGCACACACACACACACACACACACACACACACACACACACACACACACACACACACACACATTCATTATTCAGATATCCTTTATAGTTGTAATGATTGTATATCTTACTACTGTGCTATTGAAAATAAACATCACACAAGAATCCATGTAGTTGTGAGGTACATATAATACAAAATGTGCTTAACTGAGTGTATATTCAATACTTGTATTTTGGCAGTACAATAATTTGTAGCTTAATACCATATCTATGTTTATAACATTTCTTCCAGGAAAATGTTTTTGTTTGTACACTGAAGAGTTTAAGTCTAGACATATGCCTCAGCTTCATCCACCCTGTATTCAAGAAAGTGACTTAATTAATATGGTCCTGTTTCTGAAGAGGATGGACATTGCAGGACTGAGAAACTGCAGGTTTAGAGACCGTCCAGGTAAGACTGTATACGTATATGCACGTATAGTGTAGTTTTATGCAAAAGCTAAAAACAAAAAAATACAGCTACTGCACCCTTTCTTTTTTTCTTTTCAGCACCTGGTTTTATCAGAAATGTAATATTTTATAGAATACTTTAGCTTCAGATAAACAAAGATTATGTGGTTATATTGGTACTCAAAACTAAAATTTCAATACATATGAAGCATCTGATAATAGTTTAACAGGGCATATATAACAGGCTTATAAACATTCCAGAGTGATGTAATAATATAAAACATGATAAGGTTAAAAAATTGCCCAGCTATTATTTTATGTAAATCTGTTAGACACTTACTTAGTACATGAATTATGCAAAACACAAATGCAGTTGTTTTCCATCAGATTGGTAAGCACCAATATTGAAGAAAAGTCAGCAAACAAAATGGCTAAAGCATTTATTTTTGTTTTTGAAATTACTCAGAGTGAGTTATATGACAAAGCTGGGACTCCCCCCCCCCCACGTCTCTCTCTGTCTGTTTCTCTTTCTCACTCGCTCTCCCTCTCTCTCTGTCTCACACACACACACACACACACACACAATCTTTCTCTCTCTCTCCTATTTGTAACAATCATTTCTGACATTGCTACACCTTAAAAAGATTTGATTTGTGAGGTAAATTCTGAGTGAAAATGTAATCCTCAGCAAAAAAAAAAAAAATGTCACCACTTAAGACTCAATTTTGAATGATTGCCTGAGATTCTATGACTGGAAAAGCAACTAACCTACTCCTGGCAAAGACAATTTATGACAGAGACAGTCTCCTTTAATTTCCTTTACTGCAAAGTTCAAGTGAAAGTCAAGGGTCACTAGTCAGATATAACAATCAGTAGAACAGAAGAGAAAGTTAAAAAAATTGCTTGTGCAGAAGCCTGACATGTTTTCTATTAGAAATAAAATGCAGTCTTGTACACTATAACTATTTTTTCCCTTGGGATGGAGAGAAATCCTCCGCTATTATACAATACTAGTATGCTTATTAAGTATACCTAAAATTGTCTTAATTTAAAGAAGTGTATACTAGTTACTTTTATATATGAAGTCATTAGTTTAAAAAGATATGCCTTATGCAAATATGTAAATCAATTTTGATTTGCTCATATCCAGTTTTCATTGATTTATATTTTAAAGATTTCTATTACTTGAGTTTTTAGTAACACCAAACAAGATGGTTTAACAGAAGGAGGCACAAAAAAGATGGCAACAGAGCATTCAACACTCTAGTCTATTACATTTCATACTGAATATATAGTTCATTCATACAGATATACTTTTTGCACCACTTATAGTATTTCCAATCTATCATACAATTCTTTGACCAAGTACTTCAGTTTTATTCAAGATGCTGTATTGTACATGGTTTATGTC